>NC_063378.1:1448938-1457234 GCF_021869965.1 Rhincodon typus | reverse complement strand
TGAAGAAGGGTCTCGGCCCGAAACGTCAGCCTTCCTGCCCCTCTGATGCTGCTTGGCCTGCTGTGTTCATCCAGCTCTACACCTTGTTATCTCAGATTCTCCAGCATCTGCAGGTCCTACTATCTCTGAAACAGAGGCGCGTTGTATATCTGAGAGACGCCAGAGAGTGACAGAGTGCAGGGAGGGAGAGCGCGAGTGGGAAACAGATTACAGAAGAGGGGAAGACAAGAAACAGGGATAGACAGAGAGAGAGAACAGTGACATGGAGAAAGAATTAGAGGTAAAGGAAGTGCATTGGAGCCAGAGGAGGAGAGAGAGAGAGCGACGGAGAGGGAAATCGATGGAAAAATAGTGAGATACTGAGGATGACAGTTGAGAGAGGAGACAGAGACCGGGATAAAGTGAGACAGAAAGAGTGATAGAGATACCTCTAAACTGTTAGCTGTTTGTGCGGTTTAACTCTATGAAAAGTGGGTTTGTGCTTTGAGGAAGTACTTGGTTAAAAAAGTCTGTCTTTTGTTTAGGTGAGGAACTGAAGATGGGAAAGATACCTTTGGTGTTGATGGCCTTCGGTTGGCTGTCAGGTAGGAAGGAATTATTCTTCAATCTCACCAAACGGAGGCGATTCGGCCCGTCACTCTACCCCTGCTACTCCTGTCCCGTCACTGCCCTACAACTTTACCCCCCACCAATATTTCCCTGATATCCTTCCCCTCTACCCCTTTTGGAATCTGCTCCCACCGCCCTTTCAGGCCAAGAGTCCCAGATCACAACTCACTGGGTCCAAAAAAAAACAAATTCTCCCCTCCCCCTTTCCTCCCTCTCGGTCTTTTCCTGATTCTCTTCCATTATTGCCCCTCTGGTTATTGCCGGTCCTGCCCTTAGTGACTGTGATCCCCTCATCCACCCCCGGTGATTTTGAACGGCCCGATTCAGTCTCCCCCTTTAACATTCTCTGCTCCGAGGTGGACGGGTCCCAGCCTCCGTGAACTGAAACCTCCCAAACCCCGGGCCATCCTGTGAAATCTCCCTCCGTACTCCCCCTCGGAGGTTGGTGCTGTCTCGGGAGGGACAAAACATTACAGTCTGAGATGGAAAGAGGCTTTGGGGCTGAGGGTGTTAGCTTGGTGTCTAAAACAGACGGCTGGTTTGTAGATTCTCACTCGGAGCAGAGCTATGGAGAGAGTGCTTTCAAGTGCATTCTTATAGCGCCTACTCGGTAAAGCAACATGCTGCTTTAAGGAGCTTCGCCAGGAGGGGAGCAATTCATTTATCCTCCACTCAGGACCTTCCAGGTCACAGTCAGATCTCCCCATTTAACCCCAGTGACTTATAGCCCAACATGATCAGCATGGTCTCAGTGCATGGGGCTCTTGTGACGAAGGGGTAGAGTCCCTATCTCTGGGCTTGGACGCCCAGGTTCACAACCCACCTGTTCCACTGGTACATCGCTGGGTGGCATGGTGGCTCAGTGATTAGTACTGCTGCCTCACAGCGCCAGGGACCCGGGTTTGATTTCCCCCATCGGGTAACTGTCTGTGTGAAGTTTGCACATTCTCCCCGTGTCTGTACGGGTTTGCTCCGGTTTCCTCCCACATTCCAAAGATGTGCAGGATCGGTGGATTGGCCATGCTAAATTGCCCTTAGTGTTCAGGGATGTGTAGATGGGGTGGGTCTGGATGGGATGCTTTGAGGTTTAGTGTGGACTTGTTGGGCCGAAGGGCCTGTTTCCACACTGTAAGGATTCTATGATCTATGATCATAGCATGCCTGAGCAGACTGGTTAAAACTACTGACTCTAATATTGATATCTGTCTGCCCTTAAATAACGAGATCAAACATGTAAGTGAGATATGCAGCCAACGGTGTTTTGTACAACTGAGGCAAGATGCTTATACTCAATCCCTTTTTCAACAAAATATGACATCATGTTTATGTTCTTGTGAAGTACATAAAGACAGACTCCACAGCCTTACTACAGGCTGTCTGTGCTTGGTGCCCACAGCTGGGGGAGGAGTGCATTATTCATCTCCAAACAAACAACACACGTTCAATTTCGTTCATTTCCATTTTAAGTTTTTTTTAATAGTGCCTCTTCCAGGGGCTGAGCCCCTTCAATTTGCTATAATTTAGCTTATTACTTCAATCGGAATAAACTCTTTTTTCATGGCTGAAAAGAATGTCACTTTATAAGATCCTGAAGAAGCTTGTTAAACTGGGTGTGGCAAGGATATACCCTCTTGTGGGTCAAGTCCAAACTAGGGGGGGCTCTGTGCTAAAATTATTTTTGAAAGAAAGCATTGTGTGACTTTCGGATACTCTGCCCCAGAAGGTGGAGATGGGAACAGTGAATATTTTTAAGGTGTGGGATGGATTCTTGTTGGGCTGGAGAATCAGAGGTTAGTGGGGATAGATGGAATGTGGAATTCTAAACACAAAGGGATCAGGCATGACCTTATTGAATGGAGGGTGGGGGGGGGGGGGGTGGAGGGTGGTGTGCCAGTCTCAAGGGTCTGAATGGCCTACTTCTGTTCTGGATTCAGATGTTCATATGCTGTTACCTGTGTAAAAGGGCATCCAGGCTCCTCTGTACTCTATCTCCCAATTCAGTCATATTTGGCTGCATAATGTTCTGTACCGCTCTCTCTGTCAGGTGTGGCAACAGAAGAATGGACGATGACAACTGCAGCTCGAAGGGCCATCAAGGGGTCATGTGTTGTTATACCCTGTACCTTCAACTTTCCATCCCGCCCTTACAAGGCCATGCAGGGAGCTTGGTTTAAGTACTGGTACTACTGGAAATACACTGTTGCCTACAGCAAGGATCCCAATTATGGGATGTCCACCTTTGTTGGACGTACAGATATAATTGGAGACTTGGAGCGGAAGAATTGCACCTTGAAGATTAATAACCTCAGGCCTGGCGACAGTGATAACTATTACTTTTATGTGGATTTGGAGGGATTCGAAGATCATACCTTCAAAGAACCAGTCCATCTACAAGTTCTAGGCAAGTCCCAGTCCATCTGACAGCCCCTCAGTACAAGGGGGTATGCCTTGTGTCGCTCAGTCTGAAGGTTGTGAGTTCAGGTCTCACTACAGGAGATGTTAGTGTGAACTTCACACTGGGGTATGATCGCAGAGGGCTGCAGTGTCAAAATGCCAGCAGTGTGGGAGTGCTGCATTATCAAAGGGTCGATAATGAGGGAGTGCAACTTTGTTGGAGGGTCAGTACTAAGGGAGTGACGTTCTATTCAAGTTTCAGGACTTAGGGGGTGCCACTCTGTCAGACGTTCAACACTGAGGGAGTGCAACTCTGTTGGACGGTCAATATTGAGGAAGTACAGCATAATTGAAGGGTGAGTACAGAGGGACTGCCACACTGTCAGGGGTTAGTGTTGAGGGAGTGCTGCACTATCGGAGGGCCAGTGCTGAGGGGGTGCTGCGCTGTTGGAGAGTTGGTGCTGAGGGAGTGCCACACTGTCGGAGGGTCAGTGCTGAGGGAGTGCAGTATTATTGACATGTCAGTACGTGATCCTCAGGTTCCAGCTTGTGCTATGTCACTGCATATGAAGCAGAGCAGCTTCAGTCTGGAGTGTGTTGGTTGTTCAGAATAGGAGAGACTCTTGTAGTTTGAACTCTTTCATCATTCAATGGAACTGAATTTGAAAGTTTGAAAATCATACAGACCCCACCAGTATGCTTGTTCATCAGGAGGAGAGCTTCAGGGTGAACTGCGCAAGAGAGCAGTGAGCTGGGCAGAGTCATGAAAGGTACAGTTCAGTGCTGAGAAATGTAGAGGGACACTCTGTGATAGGACCAGCAACAAAAGAACGTGGACAGCAAACAATTTATCATGTTTACTTGGACAGAGAGACCTAGCCATCATGAAAGGTTACATTGAAAAAATTATTAAAACAGCAATGGCTCCCTTCTGTTTAGAAACTGAGCAGTCGAGGCAAGTACGGAGAGATGTTGCTATACTGCTAGAAAGCGATGGTTTAGGCTCTGCTGCAGCAGTGTACTGAGTTCCCTGGCTCTGCAGCAAAGATGCAAAGGCTCTGGCAATGGTGTGGGGGACATTGACCTGAATGGCTGTTGGGATCAGGGATGTTAGTGACATGGTTGGAGAAACGGGGGCTGTCTGATTGAGGTGGAGCAGATGGGGACAGGTTTAGATCGGGGGTCAAAGGAAAGCTGTTCCCATTTGCCGGGGGAGACAGATTGAAGATTCTGGGGAGGATATACAGAGCTGGGATTGTGAGGAAGGAGTTGTACATAATGAGTGATAATGCCTCTGAGGTGGGGTGCAAGGGCAGATTGTGAGGCAATTGAATCTCTTAATCAGTATACAGAGTGTAGGGACATTCTTAAGAGAGAAATCAGGAAGGCAAAGAGGGAATATGAGATAGCATTGGCAGATAACGTTATGGATCATCCGAGATGATTCTACAAATAAATTAAGAAGAGGGTAACTAGGAAGGCTGCCGAGTAAGATAAGGGCCCATGGTGTTAGAGGCAAGGTGCTAGCGTGGATGGAAGATTGGCTGTCTGGCAGAAAGCAGAGAGTGGGGATAAAAGGGTCTTTCTCAGGATGGCAGCCGGTGACAAGTGGTGTTCCACAAGGGTCAGTGCTGGGACCACAACTTTTCACTTTGTACATTAATGATCTAGATGAAAGAACTGAGGGCATTCTGGCTAAACTTGCAGACAATACAAAGATAGGTAGATGGACAGGTAGTATTGAGGAGGTGGGGAGGCTGCAGAAGAATTTGGACAGGTTAGGAGATTGGGCAAAGAAATGGCAGATGGAGTACAACGTGGGAAAGTGCGAGATCATGCACTTTGGTAAGAAGAATAGAGCTATGGACTATTTTCTAAATGGAGAGAAAATTCAGAAGTCTGAAGTGCAAACAGACTTGGGAGTTCTAATCAGGATTCTCTCAAGGTAAAGCACTGGGGGTATAGCTCAATGGTAGAGCATTTTACTGCAGATCAAGAGGTTCCCAGTTCAAATCTGGGTGCCCCTTTTCACAATCAGCACAGTGGCTCAGTGGTTAGCACTGCTGCTTCACAGTGCCAGGGTCCTGGGCTTGATTCCACCCTTGGGTGACTGTCTGTTTGGAGTTTGCACATTCTTCCCCTCTCTGAATGGGTTTCCTCCTGCAGTCCAAAGATGTGCAGGCTAGGTGGATTGGCCATGCTAAATTGTCTGCAGTGTTTAGGGATGTGTAGATTAAGTGGGTTATAGCGGGGGATAGGTCTGGGTGGGATGCTGTGTGGACTTGTTGGGCCAAAGGGCCTATTTCCACACTGTCGGGATTCTATGAAATAGACTTGCAGGTTGAATCAGTAGTTAGGAAGGCAAATGCAATTTTGGCATTTATTTTGAGAGGACTTGAATATAAAAGCAGGGATGTATAGGTTCAATAAGGCTCTGGTCAGGCCACATTTGAAGAACTGTGCGCAGTTTTGGGCTCCATATCTCAGGAAACCTGTACTGGCACTGGAGAGGGTTCAGAGGAAGTTCACAAGAATGGTTCCATGAATGAAAAGCTCAACATATGAGGAACGTTTGAGGACTCTGGGTCTATACTCAATGGAATTCACAAGGACGTGGGGGGATCCAATTGAAACTTACAGAATACTGAATGGTCTGGGCAGAGTGGATGTTGGGAAGATGTTTCCATTGGTAGGAGAGACTGGGACCCAAAGGCACAGACTTAGGGTAAAGGGAGGACCTTTTAGAACAGAGATAAGCCAGAGAGTGGTGAATCTATGGAATTCACTGCCACAGAAGGCTTTGGAGGCCAGGTCATTGAATATATTTAAGATGGAGATAGATAGGTTCTTGATTGTCAAGGGGATCAAGGATTACGGGGAGAAAGCGGGGGAATGGGGTTGAGAAACTTCTCAGCCATGATTGAATGGCGGAGCAAACTCAAGTGGCTGAATGGCCTAATTTCTGCTCCTATGTCCTATGGTCTTATGGACATTGATGAGGTCTCTTCTGGAATACTGTGTCCAGTTCTGGTTGTCCAGGTATAGGAAGGATATTATTAAGCTGGAGAGAGTTCAAAAGAGATTTATCAGGATGTTGCTGGGTATGGAAAGTTTGAGTTATAAAGAAAGGCTGGGACTTTTTCACTGGAACGTAGGAGGTTGAGAGGCGACCTGATAGAAGTTTATAAACTAATGAGAGGTACAGATATAGTTAATGGTAGTTGTCCTTTCCCTAGGTTGGGGGATTTCAAGACTAGGGCGCACATTTTTAAAGGAAGAGGAGAGAGATTTAATAAAGACATAGAGGCAATTTTTTTTTACACAGAGGATGGTTTGCATATAGAATGAACCTCTTGAGGAAGTGGTGGATGAGGGTACAATCACACATTTAAAAGACATTTGTATGGGTATATGAATAGGAAAGGTTTGGAGGGAGATTTTTTTTTATTCATTCACAGGATGAGGGCATTTATTGCCTGGCTAGGCAACATTTATTGCCCAGAGGCCAGTCCACCACATTGCTGTGGGTCTGGAATCACATGTAGGTCAGAATGGCAGTTTCCTACCCTAAAGGACATTAGTGAACCAGATGGGTTTTCCCTGAAATTCGGCAATGGATTCACAGTCATCGTTAGATTTTTAATTCCAGATACATTATCAATTTCAAATTCCACCATCTGCCATGGTGGGATTTGAATCCAGGTCCCCAAAACATTATCTAGGTCCCTGGATTAACAGTCCAGCAATAATACCACTAGGCCACCAGGAGCAGGCACGTGGCACTAGTTTAGTTTGGGATTATGTTTGGCACGGACTGGGTGGACCGAAAGATCTGTTTCCATGATGTATGACTCTACGACTAATGAGGTGGCAGTGAGGAGGATAGCATACAAAGTTATAAATGTCTGTCAGGGCTAGACAAGGTGAACACAGGAAGGATATTCCCAATGACCAGGGAGTCCAGAACCAGGCAGTCATATTCTAAGCGTGTGGGGTAAGCCATTTAGGACTGAGATGGGGAGAAATATCTTCACCCAGAGAGTGGTGACTTTGTGGCAGAAAGTGGTTGAGGCCAAAACATTGAATATTTCTAAGAAGTAGTTAGATGTTGTTCTTTGGGCTAAAGGGATCAAATGGTATGGGGGTGAGAAAGCAGGGAACAGGGGACTGAGCTGGAAGATCGGCCATGATCCTATTGAATGGGGGAGCAGGCTCAAAGGGCTGAATGGCCCACTCCTGCTCCTGTTTTCTATGTTTCTAGGAGCAGTAATGACGTGAAACTGGCTGCTTACGGGGTGGGGTGGAGGAGATATGGTCAGTGATTCCAAAAGGAAATTGGGTGGGCACTTGAGGGAAATAAACTCACAGAATGATGGGAAGGGAGTGACAGAATGGGGCATTGCTCTACATAGAGTGAAGGAACCGAAAGTCCCAGAGATTTTGAGAGCCCGGATTCTGATGCAAAGCCCGAGCTCCTTTCCAGTGGTTGCTAACATCTGGCTCTTTCCATTTTACAGATGCTCCTGACCGTCCTGAGATGTTACTCCCTGAGGATTTACAGGAAGGGACATCGGCATACATCATCTGTAAAGCCCTCCACACCTGCCCTGATAACCGTCCCAAACTGACTTGGAGTCAACTGCTATCCTCTTCAGCCAGTGACACCACAGAGAGCAAGGGCGAGGTTTCCACAGTGCTGACCTTTAACCCTTCACACAGGCATCATGGTCAAACTGTCCACTGTACATGTCACTACCCTCAAACCAACCACCAAGTGTCCAACTCAGTCACCTTGAGTGTGAAATGTAAGTTATTGGTAACGCATTGCTGCCTGTGATTGAAATGGCGTTGGATGTATTAAATCAGGAGAAAGGAAATAGGATTTACAAAGAATGATCCCAGAACTGAGAGGCTGTGGGGAGAGACCTTGTAGTCTGAGGCTCTTTTCTCTTTAAAAGAGGAGGGTGAGGAGTGACCAGATCGAGGTCATTAAAATTCTGAAAGGGGTTTTGATTGGGGAGATGTAGAGAAGATGTTCCCACTTTGGGGAGGGAGACCAGAACAAGGGGCCATCGATAGAAGAGAATCCTAAATAAATCCAAAAGGGAATTCAGGAAAAACGTCTTCCCCTCACCCCCACTCCAAGAAGTGGGGGGAGAACGTGGGACACACTCTTGCAGGGAGTGGGGGGGTTGGTGGCAATGTGGGACCTGCTTCCACATGGAGTAATAGGGATTGTGGTACTCGCTCCCACAGGGATGAGAGGAGAACGTGGGACTTGCTCCCACAGGGA
>NC_063378.1:1447036-1448928 GCF_021869965.1 Rhincodon typus | reverse complement strand
TGGGACTTGCTCCCACAGGGATGAGAGGAGAACGTGGTACTTGCTCCCACAGGGATGAGAGGAGAACGTGGGACTCGCTCCCACAGGGAGTGGTTGCGGTGAATCATGTCGATGATTCGGTGTTGGTGTGGGGGATGCTGGATAAACACACAAAGGAGAAATGGAGAGAAAGTGATGGTGACGGGGGAGGGGTGGTGATGCTGAGTGGGGAGGGAGCAGGCTGGTCTGGAGCAGAGGGAATGTTCCTGTGGTATAGTCTGGTTGTAATTCTGTGTAAAATTATCATCGGATCAGGGACCAGCGCTGTGTATATATTGCTAAACTTGGAATTGTCTATATCTTGTGATTATTTTTAATTACTGTCCAAATCTGGGGGTGAAACATCACACTCTTGTGTAGTCATTGAGTGAATGTGTGTGTTGCTGGCTGGTCCAGCATTTCTTGCCGTCCCTAGTTGCCCCCCTTGAGAAGATGGTGGTGAGTGGCCTTCTTGAACTTCTGCTGTCCATGTGCTGTAGGTTGACCCACAATGCCCTTAGGGAGGGAATCCCAGATTTTGACCGAGTGACATTGGGCAATATATTTCTAAGCCAGAATGGTAAGTGGCTTGCAGGGTAACTTGCAGATGGTAGTATTTCCATGTATCTGCTGCCCTGTCCTCCCAGATGGAACTGTTTGTGGATTTGGAAGATGCTGTCTAAGGAGCCTTGGTGAATTTCTGCGGTGCATCTTGTAGATGGTACACACCGTTGCTACTGAGCATTGATGAGGAAGGGAGTGGATACTTGTGGATGGTGCCAATCAAGCGGGGGCTGCTTTGTCCTGGATAGTGTAGAGCTTCTTGAGTGTTGTTGGAGCTGCACGCATCCATGCAGGTGGGGAGTATTCCATCACACTCCTGCCTTTAGCTAAGTATTTAATGTATTAATAATTTTGCATTTAAAAGATGCTCCTCGCAATACGTCTGTCAGTATGACAACGGGAAAAGGAAAGACCGTTTCTCTAAGTTGTTCCAGTGATGGGAATCCAGCAGTCCACAGATTCAACTGGTTCAGGATCTCCCAAGGAAATGTTGCTGGTCTGAAATTGTCTGGTCAAACTATCACTGCTCCTTATGGATTTGAAGTGGAAATCTCCTACTACTGTGTAGCAAGAAACAGCCTGGGCAGCTCACAGTCTGTCCCTGTCCAAATTCCCACAGAATGTGAGTACTCTTAATTCGGGCTTTAACACAATAGGGTACCTTCTTGAAGCTTCAGGATGATGCAAATACTTTGTGATTCAGTATTTTGATATTCAGAACTTTTAATGGTCTCTCGAATGATTCCTGGTACATGGGGTACAAATAAGTATCAATGTGCAGATCCAGCAAATGCTTTGGAATATAAGTGGGAATTTGATGGTTGTTGCAATGGGAAAATTGGGAATTAAAGTTAAGGAGAATTTGTTACAACTGTTTAGTTCCCTAAACACATTTGGAGAATAGGTACCCTGGTCTAATAATCCAGACACCGTCCCTTCCCTGCCCTGCCACCAAATGTTCAAACTCACTGTGTCAGACGCTGAAATTTGAATTCAATAAAAATGTGGAATCAAAAGCTACGACCATACAAACACTGTCAATTGTTGTACAAACCCATTGGGTTCACTGCTGCCATATTCATAGAGAGTCATAGAGTCATCCAGCACGGAAATAGACCGTTTGATCCAACTAAATCTGCTATCCTTACCTAGACAGCGATGTGGTTGATAATTAACTGCAGTCTGAAACAGCCCCAGCAAGATGCTCAGTTTTACTTTAGAAAGTGACTCCCCATCCTACTCCCAAAGATCAGTTGAAGATGAGAAAATGATACTGGCTCACCATAATCAATTACATTCAAATGGAATAG
>NC_063378.1:1440947-1447026 GCF_021869965.1 Rhincodon typus | reverse complement strand
ATAAAAAGAGTGAGAAATGAGGGGAACAGTCTGGAAGTGTTTTGCAAAAGAAGCAAATGTAAATCAAGGAAAACCATTTTCACACAGAGAGGGGTTCAGGACTGGAATGCACTACCTGAGATTGTGATGGAGGCAGGTTCAATTGAGACATTAGAGAGCAAATAGGATGGTTATTTAAATTGACACAATGTGCTGGGTGATGGAGAAAAGGCAGGAGACTGACACTTACTCATTTGGAGAGACAGTACAGATACAATGGGCTGAATGACCTCTTTCTGAACTGTAACAGTTCTGTGACTCGCCAAGTTGGGGAGGGGTGCGGTTAACTTCAGAATTTTGACCCAGAGACCTTGAGGGAACAGCAATAAATTTCCAAGTCAGGATGGTGAATGACTTGGAGGAGAACACGCAGGGGTGGTGTTCCCATGTATCTGCGCCTTTGTCCTCTAGATGGAAGGGGTCATGGATTTGGAAGGTGCTGTCTAAGGAGCCTTGATGAATTTCTGCAGTGCATCTTGTATAGGGCACATTCTGCTGCTACTGAGCATTGGTGAAGGGAATGGATGCTTGTAGATGGGGTGCTTTGTCCCGGAAGATGTTGAGCTGCTTGAGCATTTTTGGACTCCAGGCAAGTGGGGAGCATTCTCTCAGACTCCTGCCTTTAGCTCGGTGTTTAAGTTGTTGATAATTTTGCATTTGAATGATACTCCTTGCAATATGTCTGTCAGAATGGCAATGAGGAAAGGAAAGACTGTTTCTCTAAGTTGTTCCAGTGATGGGAATCCAGCAGTCCACAGATTCAACTGGTTCAAGATCTCCCAAGGAAATGTCACTGATCTGAAATTATCTGGTCAAACTATCACTGCTCCTTATGGATTTGAGGTGGAAATCTCCTACTACTGTAGCAACAAACAGCCTGGGCAGCTCACAGTCTGTCCCTGTCCAAATCCCCACAGAATGTGAGTACTCTTAATCCTGGTTTTAAAACATTTTCTCGAAACTGCAGGATGATCCGAATACCTTGCAATTTGGTATTCTGTCATTCAGACAACTGTCTTTAAACTCTCATTTTGAATGACAAATGCATTATTCCAAAAATCACAGAACATTAGTATGTAGCTGCAGCAACTGTGCGCATAGAAACAGCAGGCAGTGAAGAAGGTGAAAAGTACACTCCATAGCAAGAGGTTTAAAGTACAGGAGCAGGGATGTTTTGCTGCAATTGTACAGGGAACATCTGGAGCCTTATGTTCAGTTTTGTTCTCCTTATCTGAGGAAGGATGTTCTGGCGATTGAGAGAGTGCAGCAAAGGTTTACCAAACTGAATCCTGGGATGGCAGGACTGACGTATGAAGAGAGATTGGATTAGAACAAAGAACAAAGAAAATTACAGCACAGGAACAGGCCCTTCGGACCTCCAAGCCTGCGCCGATCCAGATCCTCTAGCTAAACCTGTCACCTATTTTCCAAGGATCTGTATCCCTCTGCTCCCTGCCCATTCGTGTATCTGTCTAGATACATCTTTAATGATGCTATCATGCCTGCCTCTACCACCTCCGCTGGCAACGCATTTCAGGCACCCACCACCCTCTGCGTAAAGAACTTTCCATGCATATCTCCCTTAAACTTTTCCCCTCTCACCTTGAAATCATGACCCCTAGTAATTGAATCCCCCACTCTGGGAAAAAGCTTCTTGCTATCCACCCTGTCTATACCTCTCATGATTTTGTAGACCTCAATCAGGTCCCCCCTCAACCTCCGTCTTTCTAATGTAAATAATCCTAATCTACTCGACCTCTCTTCATAGCCAGTGCCCTCCATACCAGGCAACATCCTGGTGAACCTCCTCTGCACCCTCTCCAAAGCATCCACATCCTTTTGGTAATGTGGCGACCAGAACTGTACGCAGTATTCCAAATGTGGTTGAACCAAAGTCCTATACAACTGTAACATGACCTGCCAACTCTTGTACTCAGTACCCCGTTCGATGAATGAAAGCATGCTGTATGCCTTCTTGACCACGCTGTCGACCTGCGTTGCTACCTTCAGGGTACAATGGACCTGAACACCCAGATCTCTCTGTGTATCAATTTTCCCCAGGGCTTTTCCATTTACCATATAGTTCGCTCTTGAATTGGATCTTCCAAAATGCATCACCTCACATTTGCCTGGATTGAACTCCATCTGCCATTTCTCCGCCCACCTCTCCAATCTATCTACATTCTGCTGCATTCTCCGACAGTCCCCTTCACTATCTGCTACTCCACCAATCTTAGTGTTATCTGCAAACTTGCTGATCAAACCATCTATACCTTCCTCCCGATCATTTATATATATCACAAACAACAGTGGTCCCAACACAGATCCCTGTGGAACACCACTGGTCACAGTTCTCCATTTTGAGAAACTCCCTTCCACTACAACTCTCTGTCTCCTGTTACCCAGCCAGTTCTCTATCCATCTAGCTAGTACACCCTGGACCCCATGCGACTTCACTTTCTCCATCAGCCTACCATGGGGAACCTTAACAAACGCCTTACTGAAGTCCATGTATATGACATCTCCAGCCCTTCCCTCATCTATCAACTTTGTCACTTCCTCAAAGAATTCTATCAAGTTGGTAAGACATGACCTTCCCTGCACAAAACCATTCTGCCTATCACTAATAAGCCCATTTTCTTCCAAATGTAAATAGATCCTATCCCTCAGTATATCTTCTCCCAGCAGCTTCCCCACCACTGACGTTAGGCTCACTAGTCTATAATTTCCTGGATTATCCTTGCTACCCTTCCTAAACAAGGGGACAACATTAGCAATTCTCCAGTCCTCCAGGACCTCACCCGTGCTCAAGGATGCTGCAAAGATATCTGTTAAGGCCCCAGTTATTTCCTCCCTTGCTTCCCTCAATAACCTGGGATAGATCCCATCCGGACCTGGGGACTTGTCCACCCTAATGCCTTTTAGAATTCCCAACACGTCCCCCCTCCTTATGCTGACTTGACCTAGAGTAATCAAACATCTATCCCTAACCTCAACATCCGTCATGTCCCTCTCCTCAGTGAATACCGATGCAAAGTACTCATTAAGAATCTCACTCATTTTCTCTGACTCCTCGCATAACTTCCCTCCTTTGTCCTTGAGTGGGCCAACCCTTTCTCTAGTTACCCTCCTGCTCCTTATGTATGAATAAAAGGCTTTGGGATTTTCCTTAACCCTGTTTGCTAAAGATATTTCACGACCCCTTTTTGCCCTCTTAATTCCTCGTTTCAGATTGGTCCTACTTTCCCGAAATTCTTCCAAAGCTTCGTCTGTTTTCAGTCGCCTAGACCTTATGTATGCTTCCTTTCTCCTCTTTACTAGTCTCACAATTTCACCTGTCATCCATGGTTCCCTAATCTTTCCTTTCTATCCCTGATTTTCACAGGGACATGTCTGTCCTGCACTCTAATCAACCTCTCTTTAAAAGCCTCCCACATATCAAATGTGGATTTACCCTCAAACAGCTGCTCCCAATCCACATTCCCCAGCTCCTGTCGAATTTTGCTATAGTTGGCCTTCCCCCAATTTAGCACTCTTCCTTCAGGCCCACTCTCGTCTTTGTCCATCAGTATTCTAAAACTTACGGAATTGTAATCACTATTCCCAAAGTAATCCCCTACTGAAACTTCAACCACCTGGCCGGGCTCATTCCCCAACACCAGGTCCAGTATGACCCCTTCCTGAGTTGGACTATTAACATACTGCTCTAGAAAACCCTCCTGGATGCTCCTTACAAATTCTGCTCCATCTAAACCCCTAACACTAAGTGAATCCCAGTCAATGTTGGGAGAATTAAAATCTCCCATCACCACCACCCTGTTGCTCCTACATCTTTCCATAATCTGTCTACATATTTGTGCCTCTATCTCACGCTCACTGTTGGGAGGCCTGTGGTACAACCCCAACATTGTTACCGCACCCTTCCTATTTCTGAGCTCTGGATTAGTTAGGACTATATTCACTGGTGTTTAGAGGAATGAAGGGGGATCTCATAGAGACCTACAAAATTTGAACAGGACTAGACAGAGTAAATGCAGGAAGGGTGTCCTCGAATACCAGTTAGTCTAGAACCAAAGGTCACAGTTTTAGGATACAGGCCATTTAGGACTGAGATAAGGAGAAATCTCTTCACCCAGAGAGTGGTGAGCCTGTGGAAGTCCCTGCAATGGAAAGCAGTTGCAGCCGAAATATTGTATGTTTACAAGGAGTTAGATAGAGTGTCTGGGTCTAAAAGAATCACAGGGTATAGAGAGAGAAAGTGGGAACAGGGCACTGAGTTGCATGATCAGCCACTCTCTTTTTGAATGGCGAGTATGCTCAAGGGGCTGAAGGGCCTATTCCTGTTCCTATTTTCTATGTTTTTTACGACAATGAAGGTAAGTGGGATCTTGGTGCTCATCGCAATGGGAACCAGATGGATTTTGACAATAAGGAGTACCAGGTACATGATCATTGTCCCTGTAAATAGCAGTAAGTGAATTTAAATTGAAATAGCCCTCTTGCTATATTATTAAGAAAAGAGCAATTCTCAAAGCATGATAAGGGATGCTGATTGAAGGACGGTGGTTTACGTGGACTCTGTCCTAGCAGCAGGAACTATTAAACATCTCATTTAACTGATGACCTTGAGAACTGGAAAAATGACTGTGGTTGCTCAGTGCATTCATGTGGGGATGCAGCAAAGATTGGTTGTTTCCACACATCTTTGTCATTGAAAATGTTGTGCCCATTTCAGTTGATCAAGTCAGGACAAGAACATGTCAGCAAACAAATGCGCTGTTTGTGAGACCAACACAAATTGATATCCTGCATAATTCCTAGGTCAGTCAGGATTATTTTTTCAATGTTGTCCAACAACAAAGATGTGCACTAAGGACTGGATATTCCGATGGTCACACACTTATTATTTCAATATAGATAGGAGCTGTATGTAGGAACCAGACTCCAGTGGGAATGCCAGGGAAATTGAAGATTCTGCTCAGTGATTCCCCTCTTCATGTCGCCTTCAAACATACCTATTTACATTGGAAAATTTAAAGGTTCTGATGAAATTAAATAAAATAGTTACAGATGGAAAGGTAGATAATTTAATGGTCTAACTTCTGAGGAGCAATAAAACTGACTCTATTCTTACCTACCCCCACATCACCACCCCACCACTCTCCCTCCCCCACCAATTTCCACCCCTGAAATGACACACACACACACTCTCATATCCCTCATGCAAAACCTGACACCACACTTCACCCTCCCCAGACCCACTGCTCCCTTCCTCACTTCTGGGTCTGATTTTCATAGGACCTGACACTCACCCAGCCAACCATCCTCGTCTCCCCACCTCACACCAATTACTCCCACCCTCACCAAACTACCACAAACTCCCCATCAAACATAGGGACACTTGCTCTCTGATACCCGCTGAAAATGGAACTCTACTCACCTGGCAGTCTACTCCTCTGGAACCCTACTCCTTACTCAGTTGGCATCCTATGCAGCGAACATCCAACCCTCTCAGCATTCTAACCATACACTGATCTTATGTACTCACCTTTCAAAGTGGCCGTTAAATGTGACAGGTGATTGCTGGGTAAAGGGACCAGGTTTGCCTGCCCTGAATGTCACGCACTATGAGACAACTGTCAGAATGACAGCCTGGGCCTCCTTTCGGAAGCAGCCCTGATCAGAATCTCTTGTCAGAAATACCTCCTCCTTCTGTAAAAAAACAAAAGAGTAGAGTGGCATTCTGCATGAGATTCTACTCATCAGAACATCTGGCACTCTGTTCTGGCTTTTACAGTGAGAACTCGCCACTGAATAGTGCCAGGTATCGTTTAGATTACTCGAGAAAGCAGCTGGGACTGTAATTTAACAGGCCATTCAAAATGTCACTTTTAACTGTGCAGCACTCCCTCAATAGTGACCATCCAACAGTGCGGTACTCCCTCAGTACTGACCTTCTGCCAGGTTGCACCCCCTCAGCGCTGACCCTCTGCTAGGGTGGCACCCCCTCAGCGCTGACCTCTGCTAGGGTGGCGCTCCC
>NC_063378.1:1417236-1440937 GCF_021869965.1 Rhincodon typus | reverse complement strand
GCGCTCCCTCAGCGCTGACCTCCCCCCACCACTGATGGTGTGGCACTGCCTCAAATCTGCAGTGATATTCTGCTCTCTCAAGAGCTTCTCTGGTTCCAATCTTCATTGAGACATCTTCACGTCACAATGAACACAACTTACAAAAATGAGCTGCTGCAAATTCCTCGCGTTACATCCAGGGAGACCAGAGAAGAAGGAAGTTATGGTGATGGCATCATGGTGTTATTGCTGGACTCTTAATTCAGACACCCAGGCGAGGTTCTGGGGATTCAGGATCAAATATTGCCATGGCAGAATTTGTATTCAATAAAAATCTGTTATTTAGACTCTAACGATGATCATGAATCCATTGCCAGTTGTCAGGAAAAATCCATCTGGTTCATTCATGTCCTATAAGGAAAGAAACTGCCATCTGCACCTGGTCTGGACTATATATGACTCCAGACCCACAGCAGTTTGATTGACTCTTAACTGCCTTATGGACAATTAGGGATGGGCAATAAATACTAGCCTAGCCAGCGATGCTCTCAGCCTGTGAATGAACCATAAGAAGGGTATTAGCGTGTGGCAGAGAATGAACATGGAGCAGTAGAGGGCTTCATAACTAAAACGGTAGAATGTGAGTGCACACAGACTTCCAACATCTAGTACACTCACATAAATATGTGAGTATTGTCCTGCAGATGCATGCATGTGACTTGTGCCCTCTTTCAGTGCTGCATGGGAGCATCAGTACAAGCTTTAATTCTATAATGATGGAAAGGAAATACAAAATGAACAAGATGCTGCATGGAACCAGCAGCCTCCTACAGCAAGAACTGTACTTAGTGATGAAATTAGTTAAGTTGTTGGATCCATTTGTACTTTGTAAGCCAGCAAACTGTGAACATTGTAACATTCAGGGAACAAGGATTTCAATGGTTGCTACATGCAATCCTGCCAAGACTTGAGTTTATTGTAACAATTTCAATAACTCACTCAGATCAATTCAAATTTCATTTGAGTTTCAATCAGTCAGACAGTTAGTGTGATGGGGTCTGGGGAGCACCACTGACACAGAGAGAGAGAGAAACATACAGGAATGGTGTGGTTAGCTATGCTGCTGAGAAAGTTGTTGAATGGCTGTGATCCTGTCTAGTTGGAGTTTGGGGTTAATTCTCAGAAGCTGGTACAAAGCTGAATGAAGTCAGGAACCAATAGAGATCCTGGAAACCAGTAGATGAGGCTAAATGATAGTTAGGACTCAGGCTTTGATGCTGTAAGGTGTTCGGGGTTCAGAAGAGGTCTGTGCTTCACTAATAATTCGGAAAGTGAGAAACTGGAACCCCTTGTAAAATTTTAATGAGATTTCATGATCCACAGGGTCAGTCATGTCTGGGACTGAGAAATAAGTGGGATCTGTCTTCACCTCATTTAGTATTTGATGAGTTCTATGGGGTGATCAATCTCAGTTTCTCTGTTGTCCATATTTATGTCACATTAATTTTGGCAATTAGAAATAAGTTCTATTATATAGTGTAGATTGTATTACTGTTTTAACTTTGGAGAGTTAGATTGCTTTTCGTTTGTTAAAACGGTGGAATTTTGTGACTTTATTCTCTTTGTAAATACCTGGGATGTCAAACTTGGTCTCCTTTAAAGAAAATTTCCTGGTCCCTTGCCAGATGTTAACCTGCTGATCTGCTCTGGGAGCATAACATATCCCTCATTATTCTGTTTATCAAATCCAATTCATTGCTGCCAAGGCTTTGGGAATATTGTGAGGATGTGAAAGGCACTTTCTTTTTGCATGGATGGATAGAGAGAGCCCTCATTGGTGGGAGATGGATACATACATTTCTAATGGAAACTGCCTAATACAGCAACTTGCACTGAGAGAAGGTTATGGTGATCTGTGCATCAGATTCAGAGAGAGACATGGGGCCTTGCTATACTCTGTGTTTGCTCACAATATTCTGTTCCTGTGTTTTTAGACTCACCATACAATCTCTCAATTACTTCCTTTGATGTGATCAAAGATTCATTGATCAGCATAATTGAGGGGAATTCTACAGTGATAATCTGCTCTGTTGAGAGCTTCCCAGAATCTAACCTGACATGGCGACACCTTAACGTCATAATGAACAGAACAAGTTCCAACAATGAGCTGTGGTTGGAGATTCCTCACGTTACACACAGGGAGACTGGAGACTATCAGTGTGTGGCAGAGAATGAACATGGCATAGTGGAGAGGTCCATAACCATAACTGTGGAAAGTAAGTGAGAATAGATAACAATGTCCATTTATTTATTGGTTATGGCACGTGGTGTTTCTGCGATGTTTGATTTTATAGCCCTACCCAATTGCCATGTTGTGCACTCCAGAAGGGATTTGAATCGATGCGCCATTCTTTAGGATGTTCTGCTATCTGTCAACCTGGGTCTGATAATAGGTAGTTTTAGGATTTTGCATATTTAAAAAAAAAAATTTAACGTTTGTGAATAGAGGGATTTGATTAAGTTAATCCAGAGAGGTGTGACAGAACACTGACATGTGTTCCTGAACACCATTTTAAGACTGTTCTGGAGTCATTCATTGGCTTGTTTTTCCCAGGTGGAGATTCTGGTGAATGGAAAACAGGATTATTTGGAGCTGGAATCATTTTGAGTATTGGACTGAGTGGATTCTTCATCTTCATGTGTGTGAGAAAGTACGTATGAAGGCTTAATTTGTGGTTTTGAACTTGCATTTCTACAGCATCTTTCCCATCCCTTAGCATTTCACAGCCCATGAAGTATTTCTCATGTGTTGTGATAATGGAAACATAGCAGTCAATTTGCATGCAGCAAGCTCTCAAAAATAGTGGCAATGATCTAGATATTCAGTTCCTAGTGATTTTGGTGGATGGATATATTTTGGTCTCTGATTCCTGTTTACCTTCTGTGGAGTGGGGGGAAGGGGGTTGCAGTGAACTGAACCTCTATGCCAATGACTGCCCATGTGCTATATCATCACAGAGGCAGGACACAAGAGTTAATAGCTCAGTAACATTGAAAGATACAGGTCATGCATTTCAGCAAAAGCATTTTCACTTTGTTCTCCACTTGCCGATCTGACCCAAAACGAAACATCAACTATTTTCAATTAAATACACAGAGGAAGAAGCACAGGAAGCGGCCAATCAGCCCAAACAGAGCATGTTGGCAGATACACCCTAGGGGAGCAGTCAGACAAGTCTAAAGTAAGTAACATGATTATTGCAATTCACTTTCACGACCAACATCATCTTTTGTTAATGTTAAAGGGTATTTTTAAACTAGAAAGACTGCAGAGAAGATTTCCTAGGATGCTACCTGGAGTGGAAGGAGAGGCTGGGAATTTTTTTCCCCTGGAGTGTAGGAGGCTAAGGGGTGACATTATAGAGGTTTATAAAATCATGAAAGGCATAGATAAGATAGATAACTGACAGCTTTTCCCCATGGTAGGGGAATCTAAAACTGGAGGGCATAGGTTTAAGGTAAGAAGGGAGAGATACAAAAGGGTCCAGAGGAGCAACGTTTTTCATCCAGAGGGTGGTGGGTGTGTCTGGACTGGGCCGCCATGGGTACCGGTGGTGAACACAAATACAATATTGTCATTTAAGAAACATTTAGACAGGTACATGGATGGAATAGGTATGGAGGGATGTGGACCAAACACAGGCAAATAGGACTAGTTTAAATTGTGAAAATGGGACAGCATAGGCAAGTTGGGCTGAAGGGCCTGTTTCTATGCTGTTGACTTCTATGACTCTATGTTGTGACTTATAAAGGCAATTTCCAATGATTGACACCTTCAAAGATTTTTAATTTATCAATGAGATCTGGGTATAAGGCTCAAGTTGATCAAACTGAGCACCATTCTAAGCAGATTCCAAGGACAGGTTTCACAAGATAGGCTTGTTTTCCTACCAGACTAGAAGATAAAATGTTTCCAATGATTTAAGGAGTGCATAGTCTGTGTCCTTTGGTTCTTAAAATCACAAGGTGTTCAGGAGTGATGTCAATAAGCATTTCTTCACAAGGGGAATTGGACAATCTGGAACTGTCTCCAACAATAGCCAGAGCAGATCCAGATCCTGCTCATTCTCAACCTGTCCATTCTGTTTCTGATACAGGGGATAAGGGAGAGGAAACAAGAAACTAAAGTTAAACAATGTACCAGTAAAAGTCGAGGTCCTACTTACGAAAATTGTGAGCTTGATTGGGCTTTGAGAAGTCAGAAGGTGAGCCACATACCACACAATACCCTGGCACTCTCCTGCTCCACTCACTCTCATACTGATGGGTCTGGTCCAGTCATGCCTATAATTTACACAACCAAACCTAAATTTGAAAAACAACCACACAACCCACACCATTTATTTTTGATAACCAAACCCCACTCCATTCAGTATTGTTACAATGGGGAATAGCCAAGCCCCTCTGATAATTATTAAAACACAAGCCCCAATCTGCTGTGACAGGAGTAGGGGTTCCCCTCTAATAATCACCCCCAAAACACCCAGAGAAGCTCAGCTTTCCCCTCATAATCTGTTAAAAGAAAGAAAAATCCCTGACCTCCACTTTGCATGTAATAAGAAACTATTTATTTATTTAACCCAACAATGAACAAATTAACAAAATTAATAACAAACTGACAATTCCTCCTTAGCCTACTAACTACTCCCTAACTGGTCTAAATTCCATTGGAATACTATTTAAATAAAAACAAGTCACGCCAATATAAAGCCAATTAATAAGAAGCAATAAGTTATAACTTAATCTCTCCAAGTTCACACAGACTGTCTTCTGGAATATTCTGTCATTTCCAGTCTCTTCACAAACACCTTTCCTCCATTAATTCTGCTGTCAGGAATGTTTTATCTCTATAATTTCTTCAATGAGGACTTTGAGCTAAAATACCATGGGGTACCTTTGATTAATTAGATGGGTTTTCTCTGAAAGCTGACTAGTGCTAAGCCTGGCAGGTGACAGTTGAATCTTCCCAATTTTCCAAATGCCCTCGTCTAATATACCCATAATGACATAACCAAATTATAATAATTTGATTGGTTTCAGGTTGACAACACCATCAGATTTAAATTCAATTGGCTTTCTGTTTCTAGGTGCTTCATTTAAATTAATTGGCCAAATTCAATCTCGTTGGCATAGCATCAAAACAAGACTGATGTTTTGCCTGCCACCTGTAAGGCTTTTTTCATACACTTGTTTCACTTTTCGAGACTCTCTGTATTGGCAACTTCAGCTGCTGCGTACAGATATAGGAATTTTTAAAAATAAAACACAAATCTCTTAAAGGAACCACACATTTTATCTTCCTGCCCTCCACTTCACAATTACTCCACCCAACTTTGTAACAGTATCAATAATTAATGAATCTATTGCGGGTATAATTTCTATTGGGATCAATAGTACTAAACACTGATTACTCTGATTGCTGATCACTTATTTCTGTTTCTATTCCAGAGGAAATTTGGGGAAATTAAATTGAATCATTATGCCAATGCACATCGGGAAGATGATATCTACACAAACTATAGTTTTGACAAGGAGGCTGTGTATGGGAATATTTAAACTGAGCGAGAATGAGACACGCTCAGTTTGGGGACAACACAGATCAAGAGAATCATTTTAAACTCCAATTGACCTCGCAAAAATCCACAGAAATCACCCCCAAAGTATTGTACATTCTTCCTCAGGATTGTTCCACATCTCATTGGAAAGTGTAGCTGGACAAAGTGGCTAAAAGATGTTTGAATGTTTAATGTTACAATGTGTTTTGACAGGTACAGAGATGTCTCCATACACAGGTTTGTCAGAAAACCAGTCTGGCTGTAAGACTGTTATAAAAAATACATACTCAGTGCTTGTTGGTTTATCCCTGAAGTTTATAATTTGAAATTTAGAACTATGTAACAGCAACCCCAAATTAGTATTTGTAGAATTTGCAAAAGATAAGGAAATGCTGTGGGATCTGTCTTCTTTTTTATTCATTCATGGAATGTATGCTTTGCTGAAGGCAACATCCCTAATTATTTCCCATCCTTAATTGTTATTGAGAAGATGGTGATGAGCTGCCTTCTTGAACCACTGCAGTCCATGTGCTGTGGTTTGACCCACAATGCATTCAGGGAGGAAGCTCCAGAATTTTGACTCAGCGACCCCAAAGTAAAGGAAATATATTTCCAAATCAGGTTGGTGAGTGGCTTGGAGGAAACCTTGCAAGTGATGGTGTTCCCATGTATCTGCAGTCCTTGTCTTTCTAGATGGTAGTGGTTATGGGTTTGGAAGGTACTGTCTTAGGAGCCTTAGTGATTTTCTGCAGTGCATTTTATATTTATATTTAGCTACTGAGTGTCGGTGGTGGAGAGAGTGGCTGTTGTGCCAATGAAACGGGCTACTTTGTTCTGGATGGTGTCAAACTTCTTGAGTGTTGTTGGAGCTGCACCCATCTGGGCAAGTGGGATTATTCCATCATAACTTGTGCCTAGTAGTTAGAATCATAGAATCTTAGAATCCTTACAGTGTCGAAAGAGGCCATTCAGCCCATTGAGCCTGAAGAGTATTCCACCCCAACCCAGCCCCTCACCCTATCCCAATAACCCCACATTTACCATAGCTAATCCACCTAGCCTGCACATCCCTTTACACTACTGACAATTTAAGTTGGATCTACTTACAGAACATGGACTGCAGTGGTGCAAGAAGGCAGCTCACTATTACCTTCTTAATAACAATTTGGTGGACAGGTTTTTGGAAATCAGGAGGTAAGTTACTCACTGCAAGATTCCCAGCCTCTGACCTGCTGTTATTGTCAGAGTATTTACATAGCTAAGTCCAGCTGAGTTTCTGGTCAATAGTAATCCCCAGCATGTTGATAGTCAGAGAATCAGCAATGGTAATGGCATTGTAGAACAGACGTGATCATTGCCTGGCAATTGTGTGGTCATGAATGTTACGTGCCACTTGTCAGCCCAAGCCTGGATATTATCCAAATCTTGTTGCATTTGACTGCTTCAGTATCTGAGGAGTCATAAATGGTGCTGAACATTGTGCAATCATCAGCAAGTATTTCCACTTCTGACTTTATGAAAGAGGGAAGCAGCTGAGAATGATTGGGTTTAGGAGCTGAGATAACTGATTTCCAACAACTACAATCATTAGTCATTGGGGACTCCATAGTTAGGGGGACAGATAGGAGATTCTGTGGGAACGAGAGGGACTCGCGGTTGGTGTGTTGCCTCCCAGGTGCCAGGGTCCGTGATGTCTCGGATCGTGTTTTCAGGATCCTTAAGGGGGAGGGGGAACAGCCCCAAGTTGTGGTCCACATAGGCACCAACGACATAGGTAGGAAAAGGGATGGGGATGTAAGGCAGAAATTCAAGGAGCGAGGGTGGAAGCTTAGAGCGAGAACAAACAGAGTTGTTATCTCTGGTTTGTTACCCGTGCCACGTGCTAGCGAGGCGAGGAATAGGGAGAGAGAGCAGTTGAACACGTGGCTGCAGGGATGGTGCAGGAGGGAGGGATTCAGATACCTGGATAATTGGGGCTCATTCTGGGGTAGGTGGGACCTCTACAAACAGGATGGTCTACACCTGAACCAGAGGGGTACCAATATCCTTGCGGGGAAATTTGCTAATGCTCTTCGGGAGGGTTTAAACTAATTCAGCAGGGGGATGGGAACCTGAATTGTAGCTCCAGTGTACAGGAGGTTGAGAGTAGTGAGGTCATAAATAAGGTTTCAAGGTCGCAGGAGTGTACCGGCAGGCAGGAAGGTGGTTTGAAGTGTGTCTACTTCAATGCCAGGAGCATCCGGAATAAGGTGGGTGAACTTGCAGCAAGGGTTGGTACCTGGGACTTTGATGTTGTGGCCATTTCAGAGACATGGATAGAGCAGGGACAGGAATGGTTGTTGCAGGTTCCGGGGTTTAGATGTTTCAGTAAGATCAGGGAAGGTGGTAAAAGAGGGGGAGGTGTGGCATTGTTAGTCAAGGACAGTATAACGGTGGCAAAAAGGACGTTTGATGACAACTCGTCTACTGAGGTAGTATGGGCTGAGGTTAGAACCAGGAAAGGAGAGGTCACCCCGTTGGGAGTTTTCTATAGGCCTCCGAAAAGTTCCAGAGATGTAGAGGAAAGGATTGCAAAGATGATTCTGGATAGGAGTGAAAGTAACAGGGTAGTTGTTATGGGGGGACTTTAACTTTCCAAATATTGACTGGAAACACTATAGTTCGAGTACTTTAGATGGGTCAGTTTTTGTCCAATGTGTGCAGGAGGGTTTCCTGACACAGTATGTAGATAGGCCAACAAGAGGCGAGGCCACATTGGATTTGGTACTGGGTAATGAACCAGGCCAGGTGTTAGATTTGGAGGTAGGTGAGCACTTTGGTGATAGTGACCACAATTCAGTTATGTTTACTTTAGCGATGGAAAGGGATCAGTATATACCACAGGGCAAGAGTTATAGCTGGGGGAAAGGCAATTATGAGGCGATTAGGCAAGATTTAGGATGCATAGGATGGAGAAGAAAACTGCAGGGGCTGGGCACAATTGAAATGTGGAGCTTGTTCAAGGAACAGCTACTGCGTGTCCTTGATAAGTATGTACCTGTCAGGCAGGGAGGAAGTGGTCGAGCGAGGGAACCGTGGTTTACTAAAGAAGTTGAATCTCTTGTCAAGAGGAAGAAGGAGGCTTATGTAGAGATGAGGCATGAAGGCTCAATTAGGGCGCTTGAGAATTACAAGTTAGCCAGGAAGGACCTAAGAGAGAGCTAAGAAGAGCCAGGAGGGGACATGAGAAGTCTTTAGCAGGTAGGATCAAGGAAAATCCTTAAGCTTTCTATAGGTATGTCATGAATTAAAGAATGACTAGAGTAAGATTAGGGCCAGTCAAGGACAGTAGTGGGAAGTTGTGCGTGGAGTCCGAAGAGATAGGAGAGGCGCTAAATGAATATTTTTTGTCAGTACCCACACAGGAAAAAGACAATGTTGTCGAGGAGAATACTGAGATACAGGCTATTAGACTAGACGGGTTTGAGCTTCATAAGGAGGAGGTGTTAACAATTCTGGAAGGTGTGAAAATAGATAAGTCCCCTGGGCCGGATGGGATTTATCCTAGGATTCTCTGGGAAGCGAGAGAGGAGATTGCAGATCCTTTGGCTTTGATCTTTGTGTTGTCATTGTTTTCAGGAATAGTGCCAGAAGACTGGAGAATAGCAAATGTTGTCCCCTTGTTCAAGAAGGGGAGTAGAGACAACCCTGGTAATTATAGACCAGTGAGCCTTACTTCGGTTGTGGGTAAAGTGTTGGAAAGGATTATAAGAGATAGGATTTATAATCATCTAGAAAAGAATAATTTGATTAGGGATAGTCAACACGGGTAGGTTTGTGAAGGGTAGATCGTGCCTCACAAACCTTATTGAGTTCTTTGAGAAGGTAACCAAACAGGTGGATGAGGGTAAAGCGGTTGATGTGGTGTATATGGATTTCAGTAAAGCGTTTGATAAGGTTCCCCACGGTAGGCTATTGCAGAAAATACGGAGGCATGGGATTGAGGGTGATTTAACGGTTTGGATCAGAAATTGGCTAGCTGTAAGAAGACAGAGGGTGGTGGTTGATGGGAAATGTTCATCCTGGAGTTCAGTTACTAGTGGTGTACCTGAAGGATCTGTTTTGGGGCCACTGCTGTTTGTCATTTTTATAAATGACCTGGATGAGGGTGTAGAAGGATGGGTTAGTAAATTTGCGGATGACACCAAAGTTGGAGGAGTTGTGGGTAGTGCGGAAGGATGTTGCAGGTTACAGAGGGACATAGATAAGCTGCAGAGCTGGGCTGAGAGGTGGCAAATGGAGTTTAATGCGGAAAAGTGTGAGGTGATTCACTTTGGAAGGAGTAACAGGAATACAGAGTACTGGGCTAATGGTAAGATTCTTGGTAGTGTGGATGAGCAGAGAGATCTCGGTGTCCATGTGCATAGATCACTGAAAGTTGCCACCCCGGTTGATAGGGTTGTTAAGAAGGCGTACGGTGTGTTACGTTTTATTGGTAGAGGGATTGAGTTTCGGAGCCATGAGGTCATGTTGTAGCTGTACAAAACTCTGGTGCGGCCGCACTTGGAGTATTGCGTACAGTTCTGGTCGCCGCATTATAGGAAGGATGTGGAAGCATTGGAAAGGGTGCAGAGGAGATTTACCAGAATGTTGCCTGGTATGGAGGGAAGGTCTTATGAGGAAAGGCTGAGGGACTTGAGGCTGTTTTCATTAGAGAGAAGAAGGTTAAGAGGTGACTTAATAGAGACATACAAGATGATCAGAGGATTAGATAGGGTGGACAGTGAGAGCCTTTTTCCTCGGATGGTGATGGCTAGCACGAGGGGACATAGCTTTAAATTGAGGGGTGATAGATATGGGACAAATGTCAGAGGTAGGTTCTTTATTCAGAGAGTAGTAAGGGTGTGAAAGGTGCTGCCTGCAACAATAGTGGACTCGTCAACTTTAAGGGCATTTAAATGGTCATTGGATAAACATGGATGATAATGGAATAGTGTAGGTTAGATGGGCTTCAGATTGGTTTTACAGGTCGGCGCAACATCGAGGGCCGAAGGGCCTGTACTGTGCTGTTATGTTCTATGTTCTGTGTTCATCTCCTATGTGCCAGGTATGAATCCAAACTGCAGAGACTTTCCCCACAATACCCATTGATTCCAGTTTTGCTCGGGCTCCTTGATGCCACAGTCGGTCAAATGTGACTTTGATGTCATGAGGTGTCATGTTCGTCTCACCTCCCTTCTGGAATTCAGCTCTTTTTTCCATGTTTGAACCGAGGCCATAATGAGGTTGGGAGATGAGTGACCCTGTTGGAACCAAAACAGAGTGCCAGTGAGCAGGTTACCGCTGAGCAGCTGCTGCTTTGCAGCACTGTTGGTGATAACTTCCATAATTTTACTGACGATTGGGAATAGACTGATTGGGCGGTCATGGATCAGATTGGATTTGTCCTGCTTTTTGTGTACCAGTCATACCTGGGCAATATTCCATATTGCGAGAGTTGTAGCTGGACTGGAGCGGCTAGGCTAGGGAGCAGCAAGTTCTGAAGCACAAGTCTTCAGTACTATTCTTCTAAGGCCAATAGTCTTTTTGGAATCCAATGCTTTAATCTTTTTTCTTGATAACAGGTTGGGTGAAGTAAGAAGAGAATTTTTAAGTTGTAAAATATATTGTAATTGTAAATGACAGTGCAATGTTGGCATTCATTTCAAGAGGGCTTGAAAACAACTGCAGAGATGTAATACTGAGGCTGCATAAGGCTCAGACTGATCATTTTTGGAAGATTGTGAGAAGTTTTTGCCCTGTTTCTAAGAAAAGATGTGCTGGCATTGGTGGGGGTCCAGAGCGGGTTTACAAGAATGATCCTGGAGATGAAGGGCTTAACATAAGAGGAGTGGTTGAGAACTTTGGGTCCATACTCAATGGAATACAGGAGGATGAGGGAGGATCTGATTGAAACTTACAGGATGCTGAGAGAGGCCTGGATAGAGTGGACGTGGAGAAGATGACTCCACTGCTAGGAGAGACTTGGAACCGGGAGCACAGCCTCATAATGAAGGGATGACTCTTTAGAACTGAGATGAGAAGGAGTTTATTCGGCCAGAGGGTGGTGAATCTGTGCAACTCATTGCTGCAAAAGGCTGTGGAAACCAAGTCATTGAGTGTTTTTAAGACAGAGATATATCAGTCCTTGACTAGTAAGGGATCAAGGGCTACAGGGAGAAGGCATGAGAATAGTGTTGAGAAACAATCAGCCAGATTGAATGTTGGAGCAGGCATGATGGCTAAATAGCCTAATTCTGCTCCGACATCTTATAAGCTTATGAGCATGGAAGAATCCAAAAATAGCTTTCAGCAAAAGTAAAAATGTATTTAGATTCATATCAGATATCAAGGATCAGCGAAGTAGCCGTCCTGGCAGATATCTGTGCTATCTAACACAAACAGTTACAGATGGGGAGTTAGTCATTTGGGAATCCACAAGAAAATTGGTGGAATAGAAAACCTATGAATGGGAGAGGTATTAGGTTTAGAAAGCAACAAAATGATGCCAACATAATATATTAGGCAGACTAGAACCAAAACTGTGATATAAAGACAATAACTGTCTTCTATTATCATAAGATTGGACATACCAAAGTCAATTGCTGGAGTTAAATGGGAAACCAATTATAGTGGTAAGATTGTTGATGGATTGCTCAGAAAAGAGAGCATCAGGTAAAGTAAATAGTTGTAAAAACTGTAGTGGCAGCACAAAGAGAATGTTTCCTTAAAATTTACTGAAAAGAGATCATTCAGGACAATCAATACAATTTTGTGTGAATATTGATGAAGAGAATCAGACAAGTGGAGGTTCTGAATGTTTCAGTGCAAAAGGGGGCGGCTTTCCTTATGCTTCAGAGCATGGAGGTAAACTAATTAAAGCACTAAAAATGGATCTTCTAAAGCATGAGTGACTTAGGCGTGGAACAATGCAAGATTATTTTGTGCTTCTCAGTCAAATAAGCCACTTACGCACATTTAAGACAAAATGCAAAATGCTGCAATATATCAGCATGACTTGGAAACTCATTCTGAATTTCAGACCTGTTGTAGCACTTGTGCCAAATTTGTTAAAGAAAGACAGATAATTTGAATGCACAGTAGAAAGATAGAATTTTTGACTAATTGAAAGCTATACTGACTATTGCCCTGATATTACCAGAACTGAATTGTGCAAAGCCATTTTAACTTACTGCAGTTGCAAGCAATCCCAATGCTGGTGCAGTGTTGCTACTGGAAGACAAAAGTTGCTGTTTAGTAGTTAAATAATCCATCATTCAGTTAAGTTTTCCAATAGAGCTAAGTTATTCCAATTCTTCTTTCTTTTGTTTGTATTTTAACTATAGGTTAAGAATAAAGTGTGTTTTTCTTAAATCTGAGTTGTATAACCAATCAAATTACATCTGGAATGCATCACCTTACACTTGCCTTTAAATAAGATAAAGTTTAGGTCTAGGCTATCTCCTTGTTATAATTGAAAAGGGTTTGGTCTGGTCTATAACAATTATGATGGTATGTTAAAATTTCTAACTTGTCACTTTTTTTTAAAAAAAGAATTGATGTCGTATACCTGTGTTTTTATGCTCAAATAGCATTGACAGTCTCATTATAAGTTCAGTGACTGACCACCAAGTTACATTGAAAAAATGAAACTCATGATCTATCAAGGGATAACAAGGTGTAGAGCTGGATGAACACAGCAGGCCAAGCAGCATCAGCGGAGCAGTTTCGGGTTGAGACCCTTCTTCAGAACTATTCACCTTCTATCACCGCCCCCCTCTCTCTATTTATTTCAGAGCCCTCTTCCCCTCCCCCATTTCTGAAGAAGAGTCCAGACCTGAAACGTCAGCTTTCCTGCTCCTCTGATTCTGCTTGGCCTGCTGTGTTCATCCAGCTCTACACCTTGTTATCTCAGATTCTCCAGCATCAGTTCCTACTATTTCTGATTTGATTTTAACGCCATTTATTCCTACTCTTTTCTTCCTGTCAGTAAACCAATTTTTGATCTATCTCAATACATTTTTCCAATCCCATGTGCTTTAATTTTACACATTAATCTCTTATTAACCTCTCTATACACACTACCCACAATTTTCTCAGCCTCACGGATGCTCCATAGTGTTCCCAACTAATTCTCCACCTCTGAAACCAGGATTCCTGGTACTGCAGCTGGAGACCCTTCCTGCACACATACTGGCCCGAGGCATTGCAAATGAGTTTGATTCTCATACAGAGCAGGAGAACCTCTGTAGGGGAGGCGATGGCATAGTGATATTATCGCTGGTCTGTTAATCCAGAGACCAGGCAAAATTCTGGGGACCCAGTTTGAATCCTGCCACGGCAGATGGTAGAATTTGAATTCAATAAATATCTAGAATTGAGAATCCAATGATGACTGTGAATCCATTGTTCATTGTCAGGAAAAACCCATCTGGTTCACTAATGACCTTTAGGGAAGGAAATTACCATCCTTACCCAGTCTGGCCTACATGTGACTCCAGACCCACAGCAATGTGCTTGACTCTTAACTGCCCTCTGGGCAAATAGGGATGGGCAACAAATGCTGCCTGGCCAGCGACGCCCTCATCCCGTGAATGAATAAAGGAAGCTTACCACTGCTTTGAGATCTCTGGCCAGGATTTACTCTTTTAAATTAAATTACCACAGAATACAGCCTTTAGAAACTATAAACCATGAAAGATCTTACAAATTATAAGCCAGAAAAGTTGTAAATACTTACCAGATGTTACCTACTACTTGACAATCAGGCCTCTCCCACTCCTGCAGATGATCTTAAATTGATTGTTGATGAGGCAGTTAGCGCATCTATACCTGTGGTGAGGACATTTCTCCTGTAAAGTGTCAGAGAGGCTGTAACAGTGAGGGCTTTACATTTTGAGGAAGTTCCTGAAGACTGAGCCGATTAAGGATCTCCAAGGAGATAAATGTGCAGTGTCGGTGCTTGCACACTGTGATCTCTCAAGACTGAGTAATCACCCTCTCCACCCCAAACCCAGTCAAATCGCGATGGTTTGGGGGTTGGTGGGGGGCATGTGGTGATCAAACGTGGAAAAGTTTCAGGAATAGGGAAGGTTCTAGCAATTGCTTTTCCTCCAGCTTGGTCTGAACAGCATCAAGAAGGCATCCAGCATTTGCTGTGACTCTGAGGCTGGAGCTGACACACAGTATTTTCCTACTGTTTCTAACAGGTGAGTGTGACAGAGACAGAGAGAGGGGTTTGCGTGTCGGGGTGGGGATGGCGGCAGTTTATTGGCTGGCTCCTGCAGCTGGCTATCCCACACTGATTAGCAAGTTTGCAGATGACACTAAGATTGGAGTAGCAGATAGTGAAGGGGACTCTCGGAGAATGCAGCAGAATATAGACAGATTGGAGAGTTGAGTGGAGAAATGGCAGATGGAGTTCAATCCAGGCAAATGTGAGGTGATGCATTTTGGAAGATCCAATTCAAGAGCGAACTATATGGTAAATGGAAAAGCCTGGGGAAAATTGACGCACAGAGAGATCTGGGTGTTCAGGTCCATTGTACCCTGAAGGTGGCAACGCAGGTGGATAGAGTGGTCAAGAAGGCATACGGCATGCTTTCATTCATCGAACGGGGTACTGAGTACAAGAGTTGGCAGGTCATGTTACTGTTGTATAGGACTTTGGTTCAACCACATTTGGAATACTGAGTACAGTTCTGGTCGTCACATAACCAAAAGGATGTGGATGCTTTGGAGAGGGTGCAGAGGAGGTTCACCAGGATGTTGCCTGGTATGGACGGCACTAGCTATGAAGAGAGGTTGAGTAGATTAGGATTATTTACATTAGAAAGACGGAGGTTGAGGGGGGACCTGATTGAGGTCTACAAAATCATGAGAGGTATAGACAGGGTGGATAGCAAGAAGCTTTTTCATTCAATTACTAGGGGTCATGATTTCAAGGTGAGAGGGGAAAAGTTTAAGGGAGATATGCATGGAAAATTCTTTATGCAGAGGCCGGTGGGTGCCTGGAACGCGTTGCCAGCAGAGGTGGTAGAGGCGGGCACGATAGTGTCATTTAAGATGTATCTAGACAGATACATGAATGGGCAGGGAGCAGAGGGATACAGATCCTTGGAAAATAGGTGACAGGTTTAGATAGATGATCTGGATCGGTGCAGGCTTGGAAGGCCGAAGGGCCTGTTCCTGTGCTGTAATTTTCTCTGTTCTTTGTTCTTAATCCGGGTTCAACTCTCCCTGTTCCACTAAACTGCCATCAACTGGTCTAATACACTGTCTATAGCACCAGTACATTACTTTTTCCAATTAAAAAAAAAATCATTCAGAACAACAACAGGCTCACACAAAAACAAAATGATCACATTGTTACAAAAGAAGGTGGAGAAAGGAACTTTGGCAGAAATATTAACGCCTTGCCTGTATTCAAGTAATATCCAACTTCGTGTACAAGAGGACCAGTGATTTCAATTTATCTTGTGCTAAATTTGGATGTGGGCATCAGTTTATTTTCATACGTTGTCCTTTTACCCTTTGAGCCAATCGGTGATGTTGCTGGTTTCACAAGTATGACCAGCAACCACTGAGACACCCTCATCAGCTGGTACTGTTACAGACGTCGTGTATACTGTAGCTATGGCCCACAAATGGGGCAGGCTCCAAATTCTTTCAGGCACTTGGTCGACAGGGATCTCTCCCTCTCTTACTGCCTGCCATCGGCATGTGTTGGGAGCATTCTCTGGCGGATCTTTGTCTGCACCTTCTTTTGTCCATCAAGTGCTGGAGTAGGACTTGTACCTAAAGCTTCTGCCCCGAGGCAGGGTCATTAAGGAACTATTGGATTGTGGGTGCGGCTGACACTCCCCAAAGGGTGTCAAGTAGCTTCAGTCAAACTGGACGAACATAATTCACCAACTCAGGAGGTGCCAAAACCCACAACCAAAAAAGAACATTGTCTTTTGGAAATGAGATCACTATTCTATCATAGGAAACATGACAGCCAATTAGTGCACACCAAATTCCCACAAATAACAATCCGAGAAGAACTTAAACAATCTTTTTTTTTTAATTGATGTAGGTTGAAGGATAAGTACTGGTCCTGGGATGCCAGGGAGAAGATTGTCTGTTCTTCGTAAGATCTGGGTGCAGCCGAGAGGGCACATGGAGTCTTGGCCTAACACCAAATCCAAAAATGGGTCATCTGATGCTGCAGCTCCCTCAGCACTGACCCTCCGACAGTGCGACGCTCCCTCAGCACTGACCCTCCGACAGTGCGGCGCTCCCTCAGCACTGACCCTTTGGCAGTGCAGCGCTCCATCAGTCCTGACCCACAAAATTATAGTGTTGCCACTGTACTGATGCAGCAGTCTGTCACCTCGGCTCCTTCGACAGCATCGCCCAAACCCATGACTATTTCCATCTGGAAGGATAAGGGCAGCAGATACATGAAGACCATGTGCCCCTCCAAGACCGTCCGGGAAACGGCAGTAAAGTGGACCTGAGGAATGTCTGATCAGCCGTCTTCTTTTTGAATGGCAGCGTACTGTCAACGAGCCAAATTGCCTAATGCCGTTCCTTATTGTCAAAGAGTCACTCTCCATTTTGACTTGGAAATAAATTGCCGTTCCTTCAGTGTGACAGTAGAAATCCTGGATCTCCCTCTCTAACAGCATTTGGGGTCTACCTACGGCACGTGGACAGCATCTTTACCATGCCGGTTAGAGACAGGCAGTGACACCGACATTGTGTGAATAAGTATTCAAGTAGCCTGTGTGGATTGTCAACATGGGTTCTGATTCTGGCCTGGGGGCCGTAGCAATTGAATTTTTGTCTCAGGACCAGGATTGGTACTTCTTGGAAACAGCCACCCAGATCTGAGTTTGGTTCAAATGGTCAACAAATTGCTTACACTGCATGTTATCATGGAATTTATCACGGGCTTCCTACTTTCATTTTGACTTGGTGTGCCAGCCCTTTCTAATTAAAACCGCAGACGGAACAGCACAGAAAAATGCCATTCAGCTCAAGCAGTGCATCTCAGCACTTACTCTCCAGGCTTGGGCTGGCAAGTGGCAAGTGACATTCATGCCACACAAATGCCAGGCTATGACCATCACCAATAAGAGACAATCTAACCACCGGCCCTTGACATTCAATGGTGTTACCATCAATAAATCCCCCACTATCAACGTCCTGGGGGTTATCATTGACCAGAAACTCAACTGGACTCATCACATTAACACAGTGCCTACAGGAGCAGGCCAGAAGCTAAGAATACTGATGTGAGTAACTCACCTCCTGACTCCTCAAAGCCTGTCCCACCATCTTCAAGGCACAAGTCAGGAGCGTGATGGAATACTCCCCACTTGCCTGGATGAGTGCAGCCCCAACAACATTTAAGAAGCTTGACAGGACAAAGGACAAAGCAGCCCGCTTGATAGGCACTACATCCACAAACATTCACTCCCTCCACCACCAACACTCAGTAGCAGCAGTGTGTACTATCTACAAGGTGCACTGTAGAAACTCCCCAAAGTTCCTCAGATAGCACCTCCAAACATACAAACACTTCCACCTAGAAGGGCAAGGGCAACAGATATATGGGAACACCACCACCTCCAAGTTCCCCTCCCAGTCACTCACCATCCTGATTTGGAAATATATCACCGTTCCTTCAGTGTCGCTGGGCCAAAATCCTGGAATTCCCTCCCTAATAGCATTGTGGGTCAACCTACAGCGGGAGGAATGCAGCGGTTCAAGAAGGCAGCTCACCACCACCTTCTCAAGGGGGCAACTAGGGATGCTGGCCAGCCAGCGACACCCACATCCCACAAATGAATAGAAAAAAAAAGTGTCAGGCAGAACCTGGGTAAGTAACATAACAGTTAGAATTCACTTCTATGACCAACAGCGACCTTTGTTTGTATTGTCAATTTTTAAAGGTATCATTTCATTGGAGGCAGATCGGAGACTATTGACTAGGATGATCCCAGTATGGAGGGATTGTCTTATGATTAAAGACTAAACAGGTTGGGAATCTACTCACTGGAGTTTAGAAGAATGAGAGGTGATCTGATTGAAACACAGAGAATTGTTAAGGGGCTTGACAGGGTATTATTCCGAGCCGATGTTTCACCTCATGTGAGAGTCTAGGAACAGAGGATGTGGTAATGGGTGACCTGGACTTGGTATGAGATTGTACACTGGCTCACTGCTGAATTGTTTCCCAATCTGAGCTCAATAACAATGATCTTTTACAAAACAATTAACTGTAAATCTGCCTGAGCTGATGATAACATTACCTTGAAGAAATAAAAGCAGGAAGCAAGATTTCCTGATCATTGTCCACTCCAATAAAGAATAAAGGGGCACCAATTGAAGACTGAGATGAGGAGGAATTTCTTCTCTCAGAGGGTTGTGAGTCTTTGGAACTCCTTGCCACAGAGAGCTATGGGGGCAGAGTCTGAAATAGATTCTTGATCAGTCAGGGAATCAAGGGTTACGGAAAGTGGAAATGGGAATTGTTGGATCAGCCATGATCCAATTGAATGATGGAGTAGGCTCGAGGGGGAAAATAGCCTTCTTATGTTCCTATTTCTTGTCTTAATTTTAAAAACAGATCCAATGATTGATGCCTTTGAAACATTTCTACTTACTAGTAACATCTGGGCATACAGCTCAAGTTTGTGAGGAGATTGTCTAAAAATAGTTCTGATTTCTCGAGAGCTGTTGGACAAGGGGTGAGGTCTCATTAACTCCTTTCTATTTTAGAGCTTGTCAGGGAGAAGCTGATAAAATATTTGGAGTGGACAATGATCAGGAAATCTTGCTTCCTGCTGTTATTTCTTCAAGGTAATGTCATCATCAGCTCAGACAGATTTACAGTTAATTGTTTTGTAAAAGATCATTGTTATTGAGCTCAGATTGGGAAACAATTCAGCAGTGAGCCAGTGTACAATCTCATACCAAGTCCAGGTCACCCATTACCACATGTGCTCACTGATATACACTGTCTCCCGGTCTGACAACAGCATTGTAGGAGCAAAGAGATCTCAGAGGGTTCAAGGATTGATGAAGGTTACAGAGATAGGGAGTGGGGGAGTGGAGGGTTTAGAAAAGGATGGAGAAAATCAAAAAACTGAGATGTTGACACTAATGTAGGTCAGTGGGTGTGGGATGACAGGGACAGTTGAGAAGCATGGATAAAAACTGGAGGGTGAAGTGGACCTTGATGCCAGGACTCTAATAGCAGTGGCCTGAAGTTTATCTTTGCAGATTTTAGTCAGAATGTTCTACAGCAACTCCTAGAGTAGACGAGATAAGATTTAATCTGATTACCTCTGATCTGCTGCACAATATAAATTTACCAGACTCTGAGAACATTGCAGCTTTAGAGGAGATCAATTAGTCACTGCCTGAGATGGAGGTGGATTAAATTGCAGAGGGATTTTGAAAAACAGGAATTGGAGGAATATGGAAAAGGGAAACATTTTCAGGGCTGTGGGGGAAAGAGGAGGTCATGGGGACCATTTAGAGAGATTTTTCACAGAGTTGACCCAGGCATAATTGGATGAAACAGTCTCTATCATTGCTGTATAATTCTGCATTCCAGTGATTTACGTTCCTTACCAGCAACGGTTCAGTTTCCTGCTGAAGTCATAGTTATTCCAGATGGACAGGAAACAATTGGCTTCTGGTACCAGCCTTCTGTGTTGGGCCAAGTTTCGTTTGAACCACAAAGACTGTGAGACCATCTGTGTAAACCATGCACCTGTTACAGCAGCAACTCCACCACATGCAGAGCTCAGGATCGAGGCATTTTGCTGGAGTGTTTCACTGTGTCTGCTGGAGTAGGGTTAGTGCTGACCTTGGGGACAAGTCTGTCTCCAATGCTACATTGGAAGCAACAAAACAGCAATGTGAGGTTTGGAACAGATACAATCCCTTAGACAATGAGGATCCAAAGAGATCCCATAGACACTGATGATCCAAAGAGACCACTTAGTCAGTGAGAACTAAAAGAAATCCCTCAGACAAAGGGAATCCAAAGGGATCCCTTAGATAATAATGATCCAAAGAGAGCCCCAGAAAATGAGGATTCAAACAGATCCCTCAGGCAATGGAGTTCCAAATGCATTCCTCAGACATTGAAGACCCAAAAAGATCCCTTAGACAAAGAGGATTCAAAGATATTCTTTGGACAATGAGAATCTAAAGAGATTCCTTGGACCATGAGGATTCTCATTGTCCAAAGAATCTCTTTGAATCCTCATTGTCTAAGGGATCTCTCTGGGTCTTCAATGTCTGAGGAATGAATTTAGAGCTCCATTGTCTGAGGGTTCTACTTGAATCCTCATTTTCTGGGGATCTCTTTGAATCATTATTGTCTAAGGAATCCCTTTGGATTCCTAACAGCCAATAGTACCAAACTGAGGGCAATGACTTCCAATAGATTCATTCTGTCACTGAGAAAGAGAGAGAGAGAAAGAGAGAGGTAGAGGGAGTAACAGAGAGTAATTGTGAAACAACAGAGTGGGAGTAGAAGACAGGAGAAATGAAAAACTGTTCATTTTGTATCAACTAATGGGTGTTACTTATACACGTGCAGCTGAGAAGATGCCCTCTCCTGGACCTCCCCAACATTCGCTTCTTTTCAAGATGATGGGGTCTCTCAGTTACAGTGGTTTATAACAGCCAACCTCTGATTTTATTTCAGTTTAGAGGTGATTATTTGGGGAGGGAGTGGTGGAACAACACTGGGAGGCCAACTGATGAGATGCTTGGGGTTGGGGCACATTCAGTTTGGACCCGTGAATAGGGAACTATGGTTCTTTTATTCAGTCGTGAGATATTGACATTACTGGCAGGGCCAGCATTTTTTATTGCCCAGTCCCTGGTTGCCCCTTGAGAAGGTGGTGGTGAGCTGCCTTCTTTAACAGCTGCAGCCCACATGCTGTGGGTAAACCACAATACCATTGGGTAGGGAATTCCAGCATTTAAACCCGGCGGCAATGAGTGAACAGTGATATCAGGATGGTGAGTGGCTTGGAGGGGAACTTGCAGGGGTGGTGTTACCATGTATCTGCTGCCCTTGTCCTCCTAGATGGAAGTAGTCATTGGGCTGGAAGGTGCTGTCTGAGGATCTTTGGTGATTTTCTGTAGTGTATGTTGCTGATAGTACATGCTGCTGCTACTGAGCATTAGGATGGAGGGGTTGCATCTGCCATTTAAGACTGAAATGAGGAAGAATTCTGAGTGTCTGGAAATCTCCTCACCTGAGAATGTGGCTATACTCAATGCTGAGAGATGGAGAGTTTTGATTGACAAGGAAGTCAGGGCATTAGAGGGGGCACGCAGGAAAGTGGAGTTCAGTTCATAATCAGCTCAACTTACTTGCTAATGGATCAGGCTGAATGGGGCTGAATGGCCTACTCCTGCTTGTGTTTTTTATACAATATAAGCAGAAAGTACTAGAGAAACTCAACAGGTCCAGTCCTATCTGTGAAGACAGGAGCAGAGTTAACATATCTAAAAAGACTCTTCCTCAGAAAGCCTATTATTTGTGGTTTTGACTTATAGAACCTTCCCCGCTCTTTCACAAACACGTAAATCCCCCACACAGTTGATGAACACTGAGAAACTCTGTTGGGTGCACTGAGCACTGTTCCATGTTCCGTCAATTGACATGTTTCTGTTCGTGGTCAGTCGTAATCTCGGAGAAAAGGAATCTCAATTGTTTAGGGGAACTTATGTTTAAAATTAAAATCGAAACCTTCTTTGAGTCTATTCATCATCTCCATGGGGTGAAATTACTGCCTGTTCTGATTATGTCTGCATTCCATTAATAGAGAATCCTTCATCACATTAACATAGTGGCAGTCAGTATTGAGGCAGCTTGTAGGGTAACATCGATGAATTTGCAGACAGGGCGAACAACCGTCAAATGCAGTTTAACACAGACCACAAGAATCACAAATGAGTTACAGCACTGAAGGAGGCCATTCGGCCCATCATGCCAGTGGAAATCTCCTTCCTTTTGCCCGTGTTTCTGTGCATTATTTCTACCCAAATAATCATCAAATGCCCCTCTCCAGTGCCTCAGTAGAACCTGCCTCCACCACATTTCCAGACAATGCATTCCACGCCCTAACCACTCGCTGGGTGAACAAGTTTTTTTCTCACAATGCTCTTGCATTTATCGCATATCCCTTTAAATCTACGCCCCTTGTGTTCTTGTTCCTTTGATGGGAACAGCTTCTTCCTATCTATTCTGTCCAGACACCTCATGATTTTGGAGAGGTGACCTTATTCAAACACACAAGACTTTTAATGGACTTGACAGGATAGGTGCGGAGAGGTTGTTTCCCCTTGTGGGAGAGTCTAGGATCAGAGGGCACAATCTCAGAATAAGGCATCGCACATTTAAGACAGAAATGAGGAGGAATTTTTTCTCTGATGGTAGAGAGTCAGTGGAACTCTTTACTGTGGAGGGCTGTTGAGGCTGGGTCATTGAGTAAAATTCAAAGCTGAGGTAGACAGATTTTTAATCAGTAAGAGGATGAAGGTTTATGGACCAAAAGGCAGGAAAGGATTATCAGTTCAGTCATGATCTCATTGAAGATTTGATGGGCCTAATGGCCTACATCTTCTCCTGCATCTTGTGGTTTTATGGACGCCCTGCTAAATTTGTATTGAACATTGATTGAACCGTACTGAGGGTGCTGTGTGCAGTTAGCTTCACTATCTTATAAAAAGATGGGAATTCAGGATGTCTTCTGTTTTGGAAGAAAGAAGGCTGAGGGATGACCTCATGGATATTAAAAAAGTTCTGAAAGTTTTCGATTGAGTGGATTGAGGAAGAATGTTTCACTTTCTGTGACAGAGAATAAGTTTGGCCAACAAGAGAAGACAGATACCCAGAAATCTAATGAGGAATTTGAGAGAAACAGAGATTTGGGGTATTGTGGGACTCGCTCCCACAGGGAGTGGAGGAGGGGAATGTTGGGCTCTGTCCCACAGGGAGTGGGGGGGAATGTGGGACTCGCTCCCACAGGGAGTTGGGGGGGAATGTGGGACTTGCTCCCACAGGG
>NC_063378.1:1374473-1417226 GCF_021869965.1 Rhincodon typus | reverse complement strand
GCTCCCACAGGGAGTTGGGGGGGAATGTGGGACTTGCTCCCACAGGGAGTTGGGGGGGAATGTTGGACTTGCTCCCACAGGGAGTGGGGTGGAATTGGAACTCACTCCCACAGGGAGTGGGGGCGAATGTTGGACTCGCTCCCACAGACAGGAGTCAAGGTGAATCTTGTCAGTTTATTTCATGGCGACACTGGATACACATGTTGGAGAATGGAATAGAGGAGTATAATAGCAGATTTAGATGAAGAAAGATGAGAGGCTCAAGTGCAGCATTAACAGCAGCGTGGGCCTGTTCTCCTAAATGGCCTGTTTCTCAGTTTTGTATCTAACGTAATCCAATGGATTCACAATTATCAATTATCTGTGGTCTCTGGTCTGTCTCATCATTGTTGATATCAGCACCATTGTCTTTAAACTGTCCTCTAAATGATTACCTGCTTCTTGAATCCCACAATTAAAACTGTCTTTCCTCATGTTAGGAATATTAGTATTATAAATTGTATTATAAATATATTATAAATTGTATTAGTATTATAAATATTATAAATGAGATTGAGAGTCTGTAATTAGTAAGCCATTTGTAAAAAGGACATTGCCTTAAATCATGAGGATCCACGAAGTTTAGGCTAATTAGTAATTGATGATGGTCAGAGTCCTGAATGCTCCTCATCCATTGTCCTGCCTTTTGTCTCCTTGGTGCTTCTTGTAGGCACTGTGTTGGGTGGAAGACTGGCTTCATTAAACAGAGTCCTGAGGACCATGAGCCAATGTAGAATGAACCTGTCCACTCCTGTGTCCAGGATTCTCCTCCATTTGCCACGTAATCTTGGGGAGATCCCTGTGTGGCCTGTAGATGGTCCACACTGCAGCCACTGTGCACCAATGACGGAGGGATCGGATATTGAGTCTTGTGGATCTGCAGGCCGTCCAGTGCTAAATTCTGATATTTCTCTCCCCAGCTGGACTGGCACAAGAGTGGAAAGTGAAGGGACAGGAAGGTTCCTTTGTGCAAAGTTATAAAACAGAGGTTGACCCCCCTCTGAGAACTAAAACCAAAACACCCAAAGAGGAGCTCCTCTCCCTGTAATATGTTAAAAAGGAATGTGAAAAGTTGTGTAACCTGCCTTTCAGCAACTTCTACTGGTTAAATAAAGTAAATTCCTGATACTCACTTTATAATCAACAAGTAATTGTAACAAGTATTTATCTAACTCTAACAGTGAACAAATTAACTAAACTATTGACAAACTGAATAAACTATTAACTATTCCTGAATAAAACAAGATTCTAATGGTATGCTGTTCCAATAAATACAAGTCTCACTTATATAAAATAGAAAGAAAACACAGTCTTTCCAAATTACAGCCAGATTGCATGTATTCTGGAATGCTCTGTGCTTTCTCCATCAAATGTTCTGTCAGGAAGGCTTTCTTTGTGAATTCTTCTGCCAGGAATCTTAGCTAGGAGTGCTGTGGTACTGTTGTGAGTAGATGGTACTTTCTCTAAGAGCTGAACACTGTTATCTCTAGCAGATGGCAGTTCACTCTCCTGTCTCTGTCCCTTCTTTTATACCCTTTGATGACATATCAATATTTCTTACAATAGGATTGGTCCTATGTTGTTAAAACCATCAGATTTAGATTTAGTTGGTGTTTTGGTATCTAAGTGCCTGGTTCAAATTAATCAATAAATTCAAAACTTGTTGTCTTGCTAACAAAACAAAACTGCTTCTTGGCCTGCTAACTGTATGGCTTTTTGGTACAAATGTTTCAATTCGAGTGCTCTCTGTGCACCTGCAAACTCACAAGCTGTTGCCCACAGAAATCCTTTTTGAATCACAAAGCATTGGAAAAGCACTTCTTCTTTTAAAGGGACCACCCACTGCCTTCCTCCCTAGCATTTTACAAACACCAATATTTTACAAACACCAAGTTCTAATGTCCTGCCTCCCAATCCACAAATACTCTATTTCACAGCAACTTCCTCCTTAAGAAAAAAAATGAACCATCTGTATGAAAAGGTGGCTTCTTTATTTTTACACTTATTTCCTTTTAAAACCTTAACTTCATTCTATTGCTACATCTATATCTCATTAATCTAGAGGTACACATTTTATACTAATTCTACACATATATATAGTACAAAATGTGTACCTCTAGATTTTATATATATATACAACATTGAACACTATTGTTTCTATTTTACGTAAACATTTTCCTCAATGGCCTTCACCTTTACGTTTCTCAGTGTCATTTGTCTGTGTCCGATGTTGTTCCCTAAGAATGTTACTTCTGCCTTTGCAAATGCTGTTTGTGCCAAGTTTATCACCAACTTTCCCTACCGTAGTCTCTAAAAGAGCTCTGCCAAATGCTCTATGTGATCCTTCCCTGAATGATTAAAGTCATCTATGTAGATGGCACAATTAGTCAATCCTGTCACGACTCTTATGCATAAGTCTTTGAAAAGTGGCTGGTACATTTTTCATTCCAAAGTGCATTACTTTAAATTCATGCAGCCTATTTGTGGTTACAAAAGCAGAAACTTCTTTCACTCTCTCTGATGAAAGTACTTTGCCAGTAACTGCAAAGTAAGGCCAACTTTGTAATGTAAGTGACTTTTCCTACTATTTCCACACAGCCCTCCAGCCTTGCAATTGGGTATGAGTCTGATTTGATTAAGGCATTGACCTTCCGATAATCCATCAGGTTTGGGAACCAATACAATCGGTGAACTTCACTCACTTCGACTCAGCTCTGTAATGTCTTCTTGGAGCATTGCTTCTACTTTCTACTGAACCTGTGCTGCTTTGAGGGAATTAAGCCTATAGGTGTGTTGTCTTAAGACCATAAGACATAGGAGCAGAAATTAGGCCATTCAGCCCATCGAGTCTGCTCTGCCCTTCAATCATGGCTGATAAGTTTCTCAACCCCATTCTCCTGCTTTCTCCCCGTAACCCTTGATCCCCTTGACAATCAAGAACCTATCTATCTCCGTCTTGTATGTACTCAATGGACTGGCCTCTACAGCCTTCTGTGGCAGTGACTTCCATAGATTCACCACTCTCTGGCTGAAGAAGTTTCTCCTTATCTCCATTCTAAAAGGTCTTCTCTTTATTCTAAGGCTGTGCCCTCAGGTCCTAGTCTCTCCTACCAATGGAAACATCTTCCCAACATCCACTCTGTTCAGGCCATTCAGTATTCTGTAAGTTTCAATTAGATCCCCCCTCATCATTCTAAACTCCATCAAGTATGGACCCAGAGTCCTCAAACATTCCTCATATGTTAAGTTTTTCATTCTCGGGACCGTTCACATGAACCTCCTCTGAACCCACTCCAGGGCCAGTACATCCTTCCTGAGATATGGAGCCCAAAACTGCACACAATACTCCAAATGTGGCCTGACCAGGGCCTTATAGAGCCTCAGTAGTACATCCCTACTTTTATATTCACATCTTGTCAAAATAAATGCCACAGTTGCATTTGCCTTCCTAACTATTGACTCAACCTGCACGTTTACCTTGAGAGAATCCAGGACTAGCAGAACAGCATTCCCTACGTCAACTTGATGCACTATTGTGTTAGTTTTCCTCATTCTATTTCTACATATGTCCTTAGAGCGCTGTAACAAATCTCTCAATTCAGTTCTCTATTCCTGGGACAGATAGCTCACTATCCTACCCATTCCTTAAGGACTTACTCATTGTTCAACTTATTCTGAGGCACATCAAAATCCAAATCATCTGGATTTCATTCCTGACTCTGAGTGGCAGTAACTAATACCTGTTTCTCTGGTTCCCTGTTCCTGTCATAGTAAGATTTCAGCATGTTCACATGACATGCCGATAATTTTTTTTCTATCTGGCAGCTTTATCAGACAATTCATCTGACTTAACTTCTTCTCAATCTGATAAGGACAACTAAACCTTGCTTTGAAGGGATCTCCTACAACTGGTAATAGCGCCAATACTTTATCCTCCCAGGCAAATGCACAAATTTTAGATTTTTTATCTGCTTCTTGCACAGTGACTCAGTGATAGGGCAGCATGGTGGCTCTGTAGTTAGCATTGCGCCATCACAGCGCCAGGGACCCGGGTTCAATTCCATCCTCGGGTGACTGTCTGCGTGGAGTTTGCACATTCTCCCCGTGTCTACATGGGTTTCCTCCAGGTGCTCCGGTTTCCTCCCACAGTCCAAAGATGTGCAGTCTAGGTGGATTGGCCATGCTAAATTACCCCATAGTGTCCAGGTATGAGTAGATTAGGTGGATTACAGGGAAGGGGTGGGTCTCAGTGGGATGCTCTAAGGGTTGGGGTGGACTTCACTGAATTACACTGGAGCAATGCTATGAATCCATAACGGATAAAGAAAGCAAGCAACTCCTTCACTACCTCCTTTGCCTTCAGATTCTGTAATGGAATTGTCTCCAGAAACCTGGTGGATACTGGTTTCCACTTTTGGTTTTAGGGAGGGGACCTACACAATCAATAATAACCCATGTGAAAGGTTCTTCAAATGCAGGAATTGGCATCAAAAGTGTTGGTTCTATTACTGCCTGTGGCTTTCCTACTATCTGACAGGTACGGCAAAATTCAACCACATCTTCATGTAATCCAGGCCAATAGAAATGCTTCTGTGTGTTAGCCTGAATCTTCCTCACTTCTAGATGACCTCCTATGGGTAATTTGTGTGTTACCTGCATTACATCCCGTCTGTATGCTACCACCAACACCTGTTCTACCCGAGTGCACCTTACCCATTGAAGAGCTCGGGCACTATCTTACTGGAACAATAGAACATAGAACAGTACAGCATGGTACAGGCCCTTCGGCCCACGATGTTGTGCCGACCTATTATCCTACTCCAAGATCAAAACTACCCTGCATACCCTTCATTTCACTATCATCCATGTGCCTATCCAAGAGTCGCTCAAAAGTCTCTAAAGTATCTGACTCCACTACCACTGCCGGCAGCGCATTCCACACACCCACCACTCTCTGTGTGAAGAACCTACCTCTGACATCTCCCCTGTACCTTCCTCCAATCACCTTCAAATTATGCCCCCTCGTAATAGTCATTTCTGCCCTGGGAAAATGTCTCTGGGCTATCCACTCTATCCAAGCCTCTCATCATCTTGTAAACCTCTATCAAGTCACCTCTCATCCTTCTTCACTCCAATGAGAAAAGCCCTAGTTCCCTCAACCTTTCCTCATAAGACCTGCCCTCCAGTACAGGCAACATCCTGGTAAATCTCCTCTGCACTTTCTCTAAAGCTTCCTATAATGAGGCGACCAGAACTGAACACAATATTCCAAGTGTGGTCTAACCAGAGTTTTATAGAGCTGCAGCATAACCTCGCAGCTCTTAAACTCAATCCCCCTGCCAATGAAAGCCAACACAACATTAGCCTTCTTAACAACCCTGTCAACTTGGGTGGCAACTTTGAGGGATCTATGGACGTGGATCCCAAGATCCCTCTGTTTCTCCACACTGCCAAGAATCCTGCCATTAACCCTGTATTCTGCATTCAAATTTGACCTTCCAAAATGAATCACTTCACACTTTTCTGGGTTGAATTCCATCTGCCACTTCTTTGCCCAGCTCTGCATCCTGTCAATGTCCCGTTGCAATCTACAACAGCCCTCCACGCTGTCCACAACTCCACCAACCTTCGTGTCATCGGCAAACTTACTAACGCACCCTTCCGCTTCCTCATCCAAGTCATTTATAAAGATCACAAAGAGCAGAGGTCCCAGAACAGATCCCTGCGGAACACCACTGGTCACCAAGCTCCAGGCTGAATACTTTCTGTCTACTACTACCCTCTGTCTTCTATTGGACAGCCAGTTTTATCCAGACAGGCAAATTTCCCTGAATCCCATGCCTCCCTACTTTCTGAATGAGCCTACCATGTGGAACTTTATCAAATGTCTTGCTAAAATCCACATACACCACATCCACTGCTCTACCTTCATTGATGTGTTTTGCCACATCCTCAAAGAATTCAGTAAGGCTTGTGAGGTATGATCTGCCCCTCACAAAGCCATGCCGACTATTTCTAATCAAATTGTGCTTTTCCAAATAATCATAAATACTATCCCTCAGAATCCTGTCCAATAATTTGCCCACCACAGAAGAAAGACTGACTGGTCCGTAATTCCCAGGACTATCACTATTCCCTTTCTTGAACAAGGGAATAACATTTGCCACCCTCCAGTCATCTGGTACTAATCCAGTGGACAGTGAGGACACAAAGATCATTGCTAAAGGGGCAGCAATCTCTTCCCTCACCTCCCATAGCAACCTTGGGTATATCCCGTCTGGCTCAGGGGACTTATCTATCCTCATGTTTTTAGCGCATCCTGCTTCCTAACATCAACCTGTTCGAGCATATCTGTCCTCACAAACTACAAGGTCCCTGTCACTGATGAATACTGAAGCAAAATATTCATTAAGGACCTCCCCTACCTCCTCCAACTCCAGGCACAAGTTCCCTCCTCTATCCCTGATTGGCCCTACCCTCACTCTGGCCATCCTCTTGTTCCTCACATAAGTATAGAACGCCTTGGGGTTTTCCTGAATCCTACCCGCCAAGGCTTTTTCATACCCCCTTCTAGCTCTCCTAAGTCCATTCTTCAGTTCCTTCCTGGCTACCTTGTAGACCTCTTAGAGCCCTGTCTGTTCCTTGCTTCCTCAACTTTAAGTAAGCTTCCTTCTTCCTCTTGACTAGGTGTTCCACATATCTTGTCAGCCAAGGTTCCTTCACCTTACCATCCCTTCCTTGATCAGTGGGACAAACCTATCCAGTACTCGTAGCAAGTGCTCCCTAAACAACCTCCACATTTCTGTCGTGCATTTCCCTGAGAACATCTGATCCCGATTTATGCTCCGCAGTTCTTGCCTAATAGCATTGTAATGCAACCCCACCTCCAATTAAATACAAGTACATCCCGTCTGCTCCTAGTCCTCTCCATGACTATAGTGAAGGTCAGGGATTTGTGATTACTATCACCGAAATGCTCCCCCACTGAGAGATCTGACACCTGGCCTGGTTCGTTGCCAAGCACCAAATCCAATATGGCCTCCCCTCTAGTCAGCTTATCTACACAATGAGTCAGAAATCCTTCCTGTACACACCTAAGAAAATCTGCTGCATCCAAACTATTTGCACTTAGGAGGTTCAGTCTATATGAGGGAAGTTGAAGTCGCCCATGACAACAGCTCTATTACTTCTGCGCCTTTCCAAAATCTGCCTCCCAATCTGTTCCTCAGTGTCTCTGTTGCTATTGGGGGGTCTATAGAAAACTCCCAATAAAGTGACTGCTCCTTTCCTGTTTCTGATTTCCACCCATACTGACTCAGTGCAGAAACCCTCCTCGACAACCTCCCTTTCTGCAACTGTGATACCATCCCTGATTGGCAATGCCATTCCCCCACCTCTTTTACCTCCCTCCCTATTTCTTTTGAAACGTCTCAAATCCGGAACATCCATCAACCATTCCTGCCCCTGTGTTATCCAAGTCTCTGTAATGGTCACAACATCGTAGTTCCAATTACTGATCCATACTCTAAGTTCGTCATCCTTATTCCTGACACCTCCTGCGTTAAAATAGACACACTTCAACCCGTCACACTGACTACATCTTTGCCCTATCAACTGTCTATCCTTCCTCACAGACTCTCTGTATGCTGTATCTGCCTGTACACCAGCTACCCCATCCTCTGATCTGTAACTCCGGTTCCCATCCCCCTGCCAAACTAGTTTAAACCCTCCCGAAGATCTCTTGCAAACCTCCCACCGAGGATATTGGTGCCCCTCCAGTTCAGGTGCAACCTATCCTTCTTGTACAGGTCCCACCTTCCCCTGGCCGCTATGGCTTTCCCCTGGTAGGTCGTCCCCTCCAACAATATCCAAAACAGTATACTTATTATTGAGGAGAACGACCACAGGGGACTCCTGCACTGTCCGCCTATTCCCTTCACCCCACCTGACAGTCACCCAGCTACCTTTATCCTGTGACATAGGCGTGACAGCCTCCCTATAAGTCCTCTCTATCACCTCCTCAGCCTCCCGAATGTTCCAGAGTTCATCCAGCTCCAATTCCCTAACATGGTTTTTGAGGAGCTGGAGTTGGGTGCACTTCTCGCAGGTGAAGTCAGAAGGGACACCAGCAGTGACCCTTACTCCCCACGTCCTGCAAGAGGAGCATGCAACTGCCCTAGCTTCCATTCCCTCTACTCTAGCCTACCAAAAGATAAAGGAAGAAAAAAAAAAGCTCACCTTAGCGACCCTCCACACAGAGTCTTTATTTTGGTTAGAGGAGGAGGATGGTTGAGGGACACTACACCTGTAGTGTTTCGGGTTTAGCCATTGCCCGAATATATTGGTTCACTTACCCAGCAGTCCCCGTGTCCGCGTTTGCTCCTGCTCAGCCTTCACTCCGCCTATTCATGAGACAAGCTTCTTGTACCGAATCCTTACCTTCCCGGCTGCCCCTGGCTCGCACTCTCACCACTCCCTTACTATCTAGCTCATGCACTCTCCTGCAGCTCCTCAACTTCTCTTGTGATTTCCTTCATTACCTCAACTAAGCCTACTGGTTTAACCTCTTTCACCACATCCTTTTTCCCAGTACTTTTCTTAAACCACCAGCACAGTGACGTTGTGTGTCCCACCATATTACAGTGAAAACATCTGAGGTCTTTCATGTGTGGTAAACTGCTCCCAGTGTGATTAACTATTTGTTTTTCATTGAAGGATCTCCCTCTTTCCCAATTTCTATCCCTCACCAAATGAAATTGCTGTTGGAAGCTAGATTTTGATTTATGCATTAATGTGTATTCATCCTCCATCTCTGCAGCTCTTCTCGCTGTTCGAACTTTCTGTTCCTCAGCATGAGTTTTTATCACTCCCGGAATTGAGTTTATAAACCCCTCCAGCAGAATAATTTCTCTAAGATCCTTATATGTCTTTTTTATCTTTAATGCTCTCATCCATCTATTGAAGTTGCTGTGTTTAATTCTTTCAAACTCAATATAAATGTGAACTGGTTCCTTTCTTATATTTCTGAACTGTTGTCTATATGCTTCTGGTACCAGTTCGTAGACACTCAAAATAGTCTGTTTTACTCCTTCATATTGTCTTCACATCTCCCTTAACAGTGTTGTAAACACCTCACTAGCCCTGCCTCCAACTTGGTCTGAATTAAATTTTTTTATTCTTTATTCATTAACGGGATGAGGGCGTCGCTGGCTAGGATGCGTTTGTTGGCCATCCCTAATTGACCAGAGGGCAGTTCAGAGTCAATCACATTGCTGTGGGCGTGGAGTCACATGTAGGCCAGACTAGGTAAGGATGGCAATTTCCTTCCCTAAAGGACATTAGAGAACCAGATAGTTTTTCCTGACAATCGACAATTGATTAATGGCCATCAGTGGATTCTTAATTCCAGATGTTTCCCCACTAGCATTTTATAAACACCAATATTTTACAAACACCAAATTCTAACATCTTGCCTCCCAATCCACAAATACTCGATCCAACTTTGCCACAGCAGATTCCATGTCATTACAGTTATCCTCCACAGCTGGCAAACCAACTGCGCATTGGAATCTGGTTTAAGAATGAGGACTGGGGAGCATCATCAACAGCCTTTCACTCCAAGGATCACAGTCTTGAGTTGGCATGGTTCTGCCATCAGACCTGACTGTCTGGAGACCTGAAAAATGGAGACTGTTCTCTGATTAGAAACAACATCACACAGGAAGATGCAGGACCTTATTATTTCAGAGTAGAATTTGACAACATGAAATAGTTCCAGCTATTTTCCTGTAACCCAGCTTCACGTTTCTGGTTAGTGCTGAGTTATAATTACTCAACAATCCTATTGTACATTTAATGAGAGAGGACACACCGTCAGGTCAGAATTGTTAGTTTTATAGGTGTGTTAACCAGGTGATGCAGCTTTCAGGAGCACTCCCTCAATGCTAGCCCTCTGCCAGCACGTCACTCCCTTAGTAATGATCCTCTGACAGTGCGGCGCTTCCTCAGTCCTGACCCTCTGACAGAGTGGCACTCCCTCAGTCCTCAACCTTCGACCAGTGCGGCGCTCCCTCAGCACTGACCCTCCGACAGTGCGGCACTCCCTCAGCACTGACCATTCGACAGTGCGTCACTCCCTCAGCACTGACTCTCCGACAGTGCGACGCTCCCTCAGCACTGGCCCTCCGACAGTGCATCGCGCCTTCAGTACTGACCCTCCGACAGTGCGGCGTTCCCTCAGCACTGACCCTCCAACAGAGCAGCACTCCCTCAGCACTGACCCTCCGACAGTGCGGCACTCCCTCAGCACTGACCCTCTGACAGTGCGGCACTCCCTCAGCACTGACCCTCCGACAGTGTGGCTCTCCCTCATTACTGAACTGAAGTGTCTGCCTTGATGATAGATAGATAGATATGTAGATAGACCAACACGAGAAGAGGCCACTTTGGATTTGGTGCCTGGCAATGAACCTGACCCAGTGTTAGACCTGTTGGTAGGAGAGCATTTTGGTGGTAGCGATCATAACTCTGTTACTTTTACGATAGTCATGGAAAAGGATAGGTACATACAGCAGGGTAAGGTTTATAATTGGGGGAAGGGTAATTACAATTCTGAAGAAGGTTTTCCTGAAGAAGGGTCTAGGCCTGAATCATCAGACTTCCTGCTCCTCTGATGCTGCTTGGCGTGCTGTGTTCATCCAGCTCTACACCTTGTTATCTCTAATTACAATTCTGTTAGGCAAGAACTGGGTAACATAAATTGGGAATAGATGCTGTCAGGGAAGAGCACTATTGAAATGTGGAGATTGTTTAAGGAATGCATACTGCGTGTGCTCAATATGTTTGTTCCTAGCAGGCAGGGAAGATGCGGTCGAGTGAGGGAGCCTTGGTTCTCAAGAGAGGTCGAACGACTGGTTAAGAGGAAGAAGGATGCTTATGTAAGGTTTAGGAAAAGAGGAACGGAAGAGGCTGTAGAGGGATACAAGTTATCCAGGAAGGAGCTGAAGAAAGAGCTTAGAAGAGCTATAAGGGGGCATGAGAAAACCTTGGCAGATAGGATCAAGGAAAACTCCAAGGCTTTTTACACATACGTGCAGAACAAGAGAATGACCAGAGAAAGGGTAGGGCCAATCAAGGATTGTAAAGGGAATTTGTGCACGGAGCCTAAAGAGATAGGAGAGGTCCTAATGAATACTTTTCTTCGGTATTCACAACTGAGAGGGACCTAGTTGTAAAGGAGGACAGTGTGTAAGAGGCTGGTAGGCTAGAGAAGGTCGATGTAAGGAAGATGTGCTAGGAATTTTGAGGAAGTTGAAATTAGATAAGTCCCCCGGGCCTGTTGGGATTTATCCAAGGATTCTATGGGAAGTGAGGGAAGAGATCACAGGGCCTTTGGCGATGATCTTTTTGTCCTCACTGTCCACGGGTATAGTGCCGGAAGATTGCAGAGAGGCAAACATCATTCCCTTGTTCAAAAAAGGGAATAGGGATAATCCCGGAAATTACAGGCCAGTTAGTCTTACATCTGTGGTGGGCAAATTATTGGAAAGGGCTCTAAGAGATAGGATTTATGATCACTTGGAAAGGCACGGTTTGATTAGTGATAGTCAGCATGGATTTGTGAGGGGTAGATCATGCCTCACAAACCTGATTGAATTCTTTGAAGAGGTGACCAAACACGTGGATGAAGGTAGAGCAGTGGATGTGGTAGACATGGATTTAAGTAAGGCGTTTGATAAGGTTTCCCATTGTAGGCTCATGCAGAAGGTAAGGAGGCATGGGATAGGGGGAAATGTGGCAGATTGGATTCAGAATTGGCTGACCCTTAGAAGACAAAGGGTGGTAGTGGATGGAAAATATTCAACATGGTGCTCAGTTACGAGTGGTGTACCACAAAGGTCTGTCTGGGTCCTCTTCTATTTGTGATTTTTGTAAATGATTTGGATGAAGGAGTGGAAGGGTGGATTAGCAAGTTTGTGGACGATACGAAGGTGGGTCACGTTGTGAACAGTTCGGAGGTCTGTTCTAGGTTACAAACGGACATTGATAGGATGCAGAGCTGGGCTGAGAAGTGGCAGATGGAATTTAACCCTGAAAAGTGTGAGGTGATTCATTTTGGAAGGACAAACTTGAAAGCAGAATACAGGGTTAACAGAAAGATTCTTGGCAGTGTGGAGGAGCAGAGGGATCTTGGAGTTCATGTCCACAGTTCCCTGAAAGCTGCCACCCAGGTGGATAGAGTTGTTAAGAAGGCGTATGATGCATTAGCTTTCATTAATAGAGGGATTGAGTTCAAGAGCCGTGAAGTTATGCTCCAGCTATACAAAAGCCTGGTTCGGCCACATCTGGAGTATTGTGTCCAGTTCTGGTCGCCTCATTACAGTAAAGATGTGGAGGCATTGGAAAAGGTGCAGAGGAGATTTATCAGGATGTTGCCTGGAATGGAGGGAAGGTCTTATGAAGAAAGGTTGAGAGAGCTCGGGCTTTTCTCTTTAGAACAACGAAGGATGAGAGGTGACTTGATAGAGGTGTACAAAATGATCAGAGGTATAGATAGAGTGGACAGCCAGAGACCTTTTCCTAGGGTGAAGGTAGCTATTACGAGGGGACATAGTTTTAAAGTGAGTGGAGGTAGATATAGGGGAGACATCAGAGGTAGGTTCTTTACTCAGAGAGTGGTCGGGGCGTGGAATGCATTGCCGGAGAGGGTAGTGGAGTCAGCCTCATTAGGGGCATTTAAGCGGCTATTAGATAGGAATATGGATGATAGTATAAGGTAGGGATGGAGGTTAGATAGACCTTAGGATTAGGGTAAAAGTTCAGCACAACATCGTGGGCCGAAGGGCCTGTCCTGTGCTGTACTGTTCTATATTCTATGTTCTATGATCTGTTTTTTCTGACCAAGGAAGCTGCATTGATATCATGTCTTTTACATTCTCATGGTCTTTCAATGCTTTACAGTCAATATAATTGAATTTGTTTTATTTGTTTTTATACCTACCACAGAATCTCTCAGTTACTTCTCTTGCTGTGATTGAAGAATCATTGATCAATATAATTGAGGGGAAAGCTGCAGTGATAATCTGCTCTGTTGAGAGTTTCCCAGCTTCTAACCTGATGTGGAGACATCTTAATGTCACAATGAACAGAACAAGTTCCAACAATGAGCTGTGGTTGGAGATCCCTCACGCTATGTTCAGTGTGTGGCAGAGAATGAACATAGAGCAGTGGAGAGCTCCATAAACATCACTGTGCAATGTGAGTGTGCACAGACTTCGAAATCATGCACACACATGCCCGCACGCGCGCGTGCACACACAAACACACACACACACGCGTGCGCACGCATGCACACAAACGCTAGTAAAGCCCTGCAGACACTCGCATGTGATTTGTGCCTTCTCTTGGTGCCACAATGGAGCGTCAGTGAAATCATTTATTTTCTATTGCAGGAATGCAAATTCTAGATTAACAAAATGCTGCATTGAACCTAATAGCCTCCTGCACAGAGAACTGTAGATATTTTGCGATGAAGTTATTTTGTTGTTTTATCCATTTGTACTGTGTAAGCAACCAATTGTTGAAGATTGTAACATTCAGGGAACAAGGGATGCTTGATACATACAACCCTTTCTAAACATAAGGGCAAGGTTTGTCACAGCATTTCAATGTCTGACTCAGATTAGTTTGAGAATCAGAAACCATTTACATTTGAGTCAGTTCGACAGATAGTGGGAGAAAGAAAGTGAGAGAGAGTCAAGTAAGTGCTCCGTGCAGGAATAGTGCTGTTAGCTGTACTGCTCTGATAACTACTAATGGGCCCTGATGAAGGCTGTAAACCCGAAACGTCAGCTTTCCTGGTCCTCTGATGCTGTCTGACCTACAGTGTTATCTCTGACTCCAGCATCTGCAGTTCTTGCTATATCCTACTGATTGGCCCTGAATTGTTCTGGTTGGAGCTTGGGATGACATCTCAGGAGTTGTTTTACAGCTCAAAGCATCAGGTGACAGAAATAACTCCACACAGGCCGGTATCTTGTCACCAGGTCACCCTTTATTTACTTAGTGCATAGTACTTGACTCTGGTTGGGTTCCTCAGAGCCAGTTTTCAGAGTGAACAAAACTCTTGAGACTCTGTTCATATTTGCCAGCCAGGTGTCCCTCATTGGACCAGCCTAACAGTCCCAATCGGGGAACTTATATTCCATGATGTTCACCTGGCTGACCTCATTACAATCACCACATCCCTCCCTCTCTAAGTCTGGGGACTTAGGCCTTGTTCTTTCTCCAGCAGCTTCTTCTGGGGCATGTTCACAATGGCGCAGGTTCTTCCGACTCAGCCTTGGATATGGGCAATTTGTACCGGACTGTAGTTTCTGTTATCCATATTTTACCTCATGTTTATTTTGGAAATCAGTAACATAGGATGTAGGAACGTAGAAGTAGGCTATTCAGCCCCTCAAGCCTGCTCTGACATTCAACGAGATCATAGCTGACCAATAGATAAACTCCATAAACCTGCCTTTGGCCCACATCCCTTAACACCTTTGCTGAACAAAAATGTATCTGTCTCAGGTTTAACATTGACAACTGATCCAGCATTCACTGCCATTTAGGGAAAAGAGTTCCAAATCCAGAATCTAAGTTGTATATATATTGTAGATTCTATTACTGTTCTAACTTTGGATAGTAACTTTTCATTTGTAAAAACTTTGGAATTTTGTGACTTTATTCTCTTTGTAAGTACCTGTCAGCTCAAACTTTATCTTCTTTAAAAGAAAGCTTCCTGATCCCTCACCAGATGTTAACCTAGTGATGTGGCCTGGGATCATATAACATATCACTCAATATTTCATTGGTCAAATTCAATTCATTGCTGCCAAGGATTTGGCAATGCTGTAAGGATGGATACACAGAGCCCTTATGGTGGGAGGAGGAACCTACAGTGCGACAGTTTATATAAGTGAACATTAGAAATATCATACAGCAACTTCCACTGAGAGATGTTTATGGGGGATCCATACATTAGATTCAGGAAGATGGATATGGAGCTTTGCTGTGCACTGTGTTTGCTCACAATATTCTCATCTGGTTTGAAGTGTGTCTACTTCAACGGCAGGAGCATCCGGAATAAGGTGGGTGAACTTGCAGCATGGGTTGGTACCTGGGACTTCGATGTTGTGGCCATTTCGGAGACATGGATAGAGCAGGGACAGGAATGGTTGTTGCAGGTTCCGGGGTTTAGATGTTTCAGTAAGATCAGGGAAGGTGGTAAAAGAGGGGGGAGGTGTGGCATTGTTAGTCAAGGACAGTATTACGGTGGCAAAAAGGACGTTTGATGAGGACTCAACTACTGAGGTAGTATGGGCTGAGGTTAGAAACAGGAAAGGAGAGATCACCCTGTTGGGAGTTTTCTATAGGCCTCCAAAAAGTTCCAGGGAAGTAGAGGAAAGGATTGCAAAGATGATTCTGGACAGGAGCGAAAGTAACAAGGTAGTTGTTATGGGGGACTTTAACTTTCCAAATATTGACTGGAAACGCTATAGTTCGAGTACTTTAGATGGGTCAGTTTTTGTCCAATGTGTGCAGGAGGGTTTCCTGACACAGTATGTAGATAGGCCAACAAGAGGCGAGGCCACATTGGATTTGGTACTGGGTAATGAACCAGGCCAGGTGTTAGATTTGGAGGTAGGTGAGCACTTTGGTGATAGTGACCACAATTCGGTAACGTTTACTTTAGCGATGGAAAGGGATAGGTATATACCGCAGGGTAAGAGTTATAGCTGGGGGAAAGGCAATTATGAGGCGATTAGGCAAGATTTAGGATGCATAGGATGGAGAAGGAAACTGCAGGGACTGAGCACAATTGAAATGTGGAGCTTGTTCAAGGAACAGCTACTGCGTGTCCTTGATAAGTATGTACCTGTCAGGCAGGGAGGAAGTGGTCGAGAGAGGGAACCGTGGTTTACTAAAGAAGTTGAATCTCTTGTCAAGAGGAAGAAGGAGGCTTATGTAAAGATGAGGCGTGAAGGTTCAGTTAGGGTGCTTGAGAGTTACAAGTTAGCCAGGAAGGACCTAAAGAGAGAGCTAAGAAAAGCCAGGAGGGGACATGAAAAGTCTTCAGCAGGTAGGATCAAGGAAAACCCTAAAACGTTCTATAGGTAGGTCAGGAATAAAAGAATGACTAGAGTAAGATTAGGGCCAGTCAAGGACAGTAGTGGGAAGTTGTGCGTGGAGCCCGAAGAGATAGGAGAGGCGCTAAATGAATATTTTTCGTCAGTATTCACACAGGAAAAAGACAATGTTGTCGAGGAGAATACTGAGATACAGGCTATTAGACCAGACGGGATTGAGGTTCATAAGGAGGAGGTGTTAGCAATTCTGGAAAGTGTGTAAATAGATAAGTCCCCTGGGCTGGATGGGATTTATCCTAGGATTCTCTGGGAAGCTAGGGAGGAGATTGCAGAGCCTTTGACTTTATGTCGTCATTGTCTACAGGAATAGCGCCAGAAGACTGGAGAATAGCAAATGTTGTCCCCTTGTTCAAGAACGGGAGTAGAGACAACCCTGGTAATTGTAGACCAGTGAGCCTTACTTCGGTTGTGGGTAAAGTGTTGGAAAGGATTATAAGAGATAGAATTTATAATCATCTAGAAAAGAATAATTTGATTAGGAATAGTCAACACGGTTTTGTGAAGGGTAGGTCGTGCCTCACAAACCTTATTGAGTTCTTCGAGAAGGTGACCAAACAGGTGGATGAGGGTAAAGCGGTTGATGTGGTGTATATGGATTTCAGTAAAGCGTTTGATAAGGTTCCCCATGGTAGGCTATTGCAGAAAATATGGAGGCATAGGATTGAGGGTGATTTAGCGGTCTGGATCAGAAATTGGCTAGCTGTAAGAAGGCAGAGGGTGGTGGTTGATGGGAATGTTCATCCTGGAGTTCAGTTACTAGTGGTGTACCTGAAGGATCTGTTTTGTGGCCACTGCTGTTTGTCATTTTTATAAATGACCTGGATGAGGGCGTAGAAGGATGGGTTAGTAAATTTGCGGATGACACCAAAGTCGGTGGAGTTGTGGATAGTGCGGAAGGATGTTGCAGGTTACAGAGGGACATAGATAAGCTGCAGAGCTGGGCTGAGAGGTGGCAAATGGAGTTTAATGTGGAAAAGTGTGAGGTGATTCACTTTGGAAGGAGTAACAGGAACACAGAGTACTGGGCTAATGGTAAGATTCTTGGCAGTGTGGATGAGCAGAGAGAGCTCAGTATCCATGTGCATAGATCCCTGAAAGTTGCCACCCAGGTTGATAGGGTTGTTAAGAAGGCGTACGGTGTGTTAGGTTTTATTGGTAGAGGGATTGAGTTTCGGAGCTATGAGGTCATGTTGTAGCTGTACAAAACTCTGGTGCGGCTGCACTTTGAGTATTGCGTACAGTTCTGGTCGCCGCGTTATAGGAAGGATGTGGAAGCATTAGAAAGGGTGCAGAGGAGATTTACCAGGATGTTGCCTGGTATGGAGGGAAGGTCTTATGAGGAAAGGCTGAGGGACTTGAGGCTGTTTTCATTAGAGAAGAAGGTTAAGAGGTGACTTAATAGAGACATACAAGATGATCAGAGGATTAGATAGGGTGGACAGTGAGAGCCTTTTTCCTTGGATGGTGATGGCTAGCACAAGGGGACATATCTTTAAATTGAGGGGTGATAGATATAGGACAGATGTCAGAGGTAGGTTCTTTACTCAGAGAGTAGTAAGGGCGTGGAATGCCCTGTCTGCAACAGTAGTAGACTCGCCAACTTTAAGGGCATTTAAATGGTCATTGGATAAATATATGGATGATAATGGAATAGTGTAGGTTAGATGGGCTTCAGATTGGTTTTACAGGTCGGCGCAACATCGAGGGCCGAAGGGCCTGTACTGCGCTGTAATGTTCTATGTTTTATGTTCTATGTTCCTTCATTTTTAGGCCCACTATGAAATCTCTCAATTACTTCCCTTGATGGGATTAAAGATTCATCGATAAATATAATGGAGGGGAAAGCTGCAGTGATGATCTGCTCTGTTGAGAGTTTCCCAGCTTCTAACCTGACATGGAGACATCTTAATGTCACAATGAACAGAACAAGTTCCAACAATGAACTGTGGTTGGAGATTCCTCACATTACATCCAGGGAGACTGGAGCCTATCAGTGTGTGGCAGAGAATGACCACAGAGCATTGGAGGGCTCCATAACCATTACTGTGCAATGTGAGACTCCTGTTACATTTGTTCGTTGTTACAATATGTTTGCAGGGGACATTGGCACTGTCTTGTTTCTTTGCATTTCTTTAACACTCCCTTATTCCATGGCTCCAATGTTATCCACCATTCGATTTTTCTTTATCCTTTTTTCTGTTTTTACACCCAATTTGTCCTACAAACATTTCTCAGACTAGGATGCTTCTTCATTTCTATGTCTGTACATATCTGTCTGTGTCACTCTAATGGGACATAACACCACTTTTGGTTCCTGATCTTCTAATCTTTCTCTAAGGTGCTTACTTGTCCTGCTCCCCACCAGCTGAATCAGTCATACATTCATTTTAAAAGCTATTACCCTCCTGTCATCCAATTTCTTCAGCATCTGAGTCTCACATCCATCAAGTACAACCCTCCCCATCAGTGACTGCACCCGATGTTTTTTCAGTTTTATGCTGATGTTTTCAGGTATTGAGACTGAAGTCACTGATTATGGTGCTTGCTGTTATTTTTCTAAGCCACATTTCAGTCCTGGATATAACTTTGATATTTATCATTGAGCATTATCATTGGAATTTGTCCACTCTCCCTCCCTCAGTGCACCCAATCTTGATATCCTCATTACCATTTAGAGCCATTTTGTTGGCCATTGCCTCGTTCATGTTCAGTCCAAATGTCTCTCTGTGTATTTTGTCTGGGAGTATCATAATCTCCAGCTCCTGTTTTGTTCTGGTTCTGTGTGTGATATCGTCTGCACACAAGAGATTCCACAGCTTTATCTCTACAAAATTTTTTTTTTATTCATTTGTAGGATGTAGGCGTTGCTGGCTGGCCAGCATTTATTGCTGTTCCCTAGTTGCCCCTCGAGAAGGTGGTAGGGAGCTGCCTTCTTAAACTGCTGCAGTCCACCTGCTGTGGGTTGACCCATAAGGCCCTTAGAGAGGGAATCCCAGCATTTTTAGCCAGCGACACTGAAGGAACGGCGATATATTTCCAAGTCAGGATGGTGAGTGGCTTGGAGGGGAACTTGCAGGGGGTGGTGTTCCCATATGTCTGATGCCCTTGTCCTTCTAGATGGAAGTGGTCGTGGGTTTGGAAGGAGCTGTCTGAGGATCTTTGGTGAATTTCTGCAGCGCATCTTGTAGATGGTACACACTGCTGCTACTGAGCGTCGGTGGTGGAGGGAGTGGATGTTTGTGGATGTGGGGCCAATCAAGAAGGAGCTGCTTTGTCCTTGATGGTGTCAAGCTTCTTGAGTGTTGTTGGAGCTGTATCCATCCAGGCAAGTGGGGAGTATTCCATCACACTCCTGACTTTTGCCTTGTAGATGGTGGGACAGGCTTTGGGGAGTCAGGAGGTGAGTTACTCGCTGCAGTATTCCCAGCTTCTGGCCTGATCTTGTAGCCACTGTGTTAATGTGGTGAGTCCAGTTGAGTTTCTGGTCAACGGTAACCTCCAGGATGTTGATAGTGTGGGATTCAGTGATGGTAACACCATTGAATGTCAAGGGGCAGTGGTTGGATTGTCTCTTATTGGTGATGGTCGTAGCCTGGCATTTGTGTGGCGCGAATGTCACTTGCTACTTGTCAGCCCAAACCTGTATATTGTCCAGATCTTGTTGCATTTGAACATGGACTGCTTCAGTATCTGAGGAGTCACAAATGGTGCTGAACATTGTGCAATCATCGGCGAACATCCCCACTTCAGACGTTATGATTAATATCCCCAAGAGCCTTTCAGCTTTACAGTGTCTAGGACAGGCATGTGAATGTGTGTAAACACAGATACAAACACTTTCACACTCTTTCCCCTTTCAGAGGCTTTTTAAATTGAACCACTTTGACTGTGCTTTCGGTCAGTGACTGAAGATCTCCTTATATGGGTCAGGATCACGTTTTGTCTGAAGAAGATGACAAATGAGAAAGGGAATTCCAGAGCTTAGGGCTCCAGGTAGTTGAAGGTCAAGGGATGGATATCAGGAAATACTCAAGAGGCTGGAACTGGAGAAGTGTAGAGATCTCAGAGGGTTACAGGCCACAGGGATTACCTGCTGATTCTCCTCTGCTCTTGTTCCAGATCCCCCACGGCAGACCACAGCGTCCATCAGTAGATCCTCAGGTGGGATCAGAGAAGGACACAACATCACATTAACCTGCTCCAGTGAAGGTGTCCCACCGATATCTCATTACACTTGGTTCAGGATCGAGGGAAACACGAGCACCCAGTTAAACACAAGCAGCCGGATTCTCTCCTTCACTCCAGTGACACGTGGGAATGATGCCAGTTTCTACTGCACAGTGACAAACCCATTGGGTAACAGCAGCTCCAACACGATCCACCTGAACGTGGAATGTAAGCATTTTACTTTGTCTGTATCTTCTTAAAACTCAGGAACTGTCTGTCTGAGGGCAGCTTACTCACTGTCATTTAGAATAAGGAGGGGTCACCTTCTTGCTGCTGTAACTTCTGCCTCACTGAAATACAGAGACCCATACCAGGATAGGTAAACAACATTGGCTCCTAAGCATCTTTAAGGAGGAGAGAGAGAGGGGCATGGAGGATTAGGGAAGGAATTTCAGAACTTAGAAACCCAAAAAGCTGCAGGCATGCCCACCAGTGGTGGAGGGATGGAAATCTGGGTATGCTCAAGAGGCCAGAATTGGAGGAGGGTAGAGACCTTGGAAGGGTGTAAGAGCTGGATGAGGTTACATAGATAGGGAAGGGGTGAAGGGGCTGGACGATGTTACAGAGATAGGGAGGGGGTGTAGGGGCTGGAGGAGATTACAGAGATATGGAGGGGTGGAGGGGCTGGAGAAGGTTACAGAGATAGGGAGGGGTGTAGTGGTTGGAGGAGGTTACAGAGATAGGGGGAGGTATAGGGGCTGGAGGGGGTTACAGAGTTAGGGAGGGGGTGTAGTGGCTGGAGGTGGTTACAGAGATAGGGAGGGGGTATGGGGCTGGAGGGGGTATGGGGCTGGAGGGGGTTACAGAGAGAGGGAGGGGGTGTAGTGGCTGGAGGAGGTTACAGAGAGAGGGAGGGATGTAGTGGCTGGAGGAGGTTACAGAGATATGGAGGGATGTAGTGGTTGGAGGAGGTTATGGAGATAGAAATGAGTGTAGGGCTGGAAGAGGTAATGGAGATAGAAATGAGTGTAGGGCTGGAGGAGGTTATGGAGGTAGAAATGAGTGTAGGGCTGGAGGAGGTTATGGAGATAGAAATGAGTGTAGGGCTTGAGGAGGTTATGGAGATAGAAATGAGTGTAGGGCTGGAAGAGGTTATGGAGATAGAAATGAATGTAGGGCTGGAAGAAGTGGTGTCCCCAGACTGTGTGTCAATGGTGATCAGCCAATGATACAGTGTGATTACTAAGTACAATATGGGGGAAGAAGAGGAAATCATGAATTCTCTCCAATACCCTCCCCACCCCATAAAACAACTTCCACTGAAAGCAAACATAGACAACCCAGCAGGGGGTGGTGTTGAGGCAGGTGGGCGGAGAGCAGTGTTGGGTGGGGAAATTGTCCAGGGCAAAGGTCTCCACTCTGATGCTGATGGGGATGTGAGTCTATCAGGTCCAGTGATGGGTCTTGGGGCCAGTAGGTGTCAGAGCCATCAGGGGAACAATGTTTCAGGTCTGTCAGCATGGCTGGCTGTCAGGTTTCCAGGCCAGTAGCAGCGTGGTTGGTGTCGGGGGATTCGGGCCTTTGACAGGTTAGGCAGTGGATCTGATCCCAGTGGTTCAGCGATGGGGAGGAGGTGAATCATTTTGAGTTGGGACATGTCTGGTTGGGAGGATTTGGGCTGTCTGGTTGATGGGGAGAAGAGGCAGAATGGCATTGGCTTGTTAGGGAGTTGGAATGAGTCTGGTCATAGCAGGAGCATTTGCCACATGTCCAGGGGATGTAAGAGTTTGGTTGAGGAGAAACTGGGGGCTGTGTGGTCAGTTGGGGATCAGGGGTCAGTGTAATAGCCATCCAGTTGTTTGACTAGATTTTTAAATTGGCTGACATTTCCTGGGTACCTATGGACATAAAGAAATTATTCCTCTCCCAAGACTCTAACTTTAATGGGCTCTGTCAGAACATTCCAGAGGCAGCAGAATGGCCAATCACAATCTCCAATGTCCTGGACAATTCCCATGGAGGCAGCTGCTTGTGGATTCTGCAGGGTCCTGACACACAATTTCAGTCTGTGGTGTTCGAACAGCTAACTGTCCATCGGATTATCCAGGCCAATGTACATAGAAATGATACATAGATTACATCCAGAAGGAAGATGTCCACTAATACATTGCTCAGATTGTGACAGAATATGCTTACAGCCATTGTTATACTTAATAAGCATGGTAATTTCTCAAATGTAGGAATTGTGCCTGCCAATTTGTGCACAGCAAGATCCTAGAAACAGCAATGTGGTCATGAGGTGATAATTATTTGTGAGCTTAGTTGAGACAAAGACTGAGATTACAAAGTGTGTCACAAATGCCCATCAGTGAAAGAAATCCACAGTTTTATCCTGATCAGTCTGTACAGATTACTCCAACCTCAAACTCCAATGTCATTGCTGCTTAACGTCCCTCTGCACTTCTCTCTCTGTTTATATCAAGGGGCAATAAATGTCAACATTGCTCGAGAACAAGTGTTTAAAAATGTAGTGTATTGCTTTACAAGATACATCAAAGCACCATTCCAAAACTATAACACAGTAATTAATGGCTGCTTTGACAGACAGAGACTCCAATAAATGGACAGTGGGACTGGTCATGGCTGGAATCCCGTTAAGTGTTTTGCTGGCTGGAATCTTAATCTTCCTGCATGTGCAAAAGTAAGTCTGAATGCTTCATTCAATTTTACTCTGAATATTTGCTTCCACTTTCTTTCTTCCAGTAGGTGACTGTTCCCTTGGGGTGAGGCACCAGACACTCCTTCTATAACTGGTCCCCATGTCCCTGTGATCCAGGGAGGGCCTTTCATTGATGGGTGTCCAGGTGAATAGCTATGAGCTGTTGTGATCAGGAACACACTGCCGGATAGGCATGGGAAAGCAGATTCAAAAAGAATTTCCAAACATGTAACCGTATCTGTGCTGCACTGACTCTCTGGTACATCGTAACCACATTGTGATGTTGTGTTATTGCAGGAGAAAGACAGCGACTGAGGAGGCAGTTTCAAACACCAGTGACCTTTCATTGATCTACAGTCGACTGTCTGTGAAACACCAGGCATAGAGCTGTTTATACTCAACCCAAACCATTGGTCTCAGTATAAAAATAACACAACACATTGCAACACATCAAACCCAAGGATGTTCTCTACACGAACATTACCTACCCAAAGCTACAGAGCAGTAATGGGACTGTGCATAGAGGCATGGACCAGAATAGATACATATCAGGTGAGAAAGTACGAAGGTTGCGTGCAGTCAACATGGTTGAATAGGCAACATGTGTCCCAGATTCCCAGACAGATTACCATGGATTTCTACCTGTGGAGCGGGCATGCACTCTCACCTTCCCTTTCTCAGAGTTAGAAGGTCATGAGTTTAATAACTAACTCCACAACCTTAAAAATTACCTGACAGCATTGTCACTTGGAGCGAGCAATACTAAGGGAGTGCCGCACTGTCAGAGGGTCAGTAATGAGGGAATGCCATACCATCGGAGGGTCAGTGCTGAGGGAGAGCCGCACTGTCGGAGGGTCAGTGCTGAGGGAGCGCCGCGCTGTCGGAGGGTCAGTGCTGAGGGAGCGCCGCGCTGTCGGAGGGTCAGTGCTGAGGGAGCGCCGCACTGTTGGAGGGTTAGTACTGAGGGAGTGCAGCACTGTCGGAGGGGTGGCACGGTGGCTCAGTGGTTAGCACTGCAGCCTCACAGCACCAGGGACCTGGGTTCGATTCCCACCCTAGGGCGACTGTCTGTGTGGAGTTTGCACATTCTCCACATGTCTGCATGGGTTTCCTCCGGGTGCTCCGGTTTCCTCCCACACTCCAAAGATGTGCAGGTTAGATGGATTGGCCATGGGAAATTGCCCGTAGTGTTCAGGGGTGTGTGGGTTATAGGGGGATAGGTCTGGGTGGGATGCTTCAAGGGTCGGTGTGGACTTGTTGGGCTGAAGGGCCTGTTTCCACACTGTAGGGAGTCTTTGATTCTTTGATTCTTTGGGCAGTGCTGAGGGAGTGCCGCACTGTCAGAGGGTCAGTAATGAGGGAGTGCTGCACTGTCGGAGGGTCAGGGTCAGTACTGAGGGAGTGCCACACTGTCAGAAGGTCAGAAACGAGGGAACAGCAAACCATAAGAGGGTCAGTGCTGAGGGAGTGCCACTCTGTCGGAGGGTCAGGGTCAGTACTGAGGAGTGCCGCACTGTCAGAGGGTCAGTGCTGAGGGGGTGCCGCACCGTTGGAGGATCAGTACTGAGGGACCGCCACACTATCAGAGGGTCAGGGTCAGTGCTGAGGGAGTGCCGCACTGTCAGTGTGGCACTCCCTCAGTACTGATCCTCCGACAGTGCGGCGCTCCCTCAGCACTTACCCTCCGACCGTGCGGCACTCCCTCAGCACTTACCCTCCGACCGTGCGGCACTCCCTCAGCACTGATCCTCCAACAGTGCGGCACTCCCTCAGTACTGATCCTCTGACAGATGGTCAGTGTTTTGGGAGTTGTTACTTATCCCTCAATCAACATAATTACAAAGTTGGTTGATGTCAACTGTTTACTACATTTCTGCTTGTGGGTCTTTACTGTGCACAAACTGCTGCTGCACTTCCTACATTATAGCAGTGGATACACTTCAAAGAGGTGCTGGGTGTGAAGGTGCTTTAGAATGTTCTGTGTGAGGGAAGAAGAGAGATTATATCTAAATTTGAGAAGCAAACTATGACATCCTAACTCAGCGGTGAGAAAGGGTTGAAAGTGGGGGATTGAAAGTTGTCACCCAGGTTGATAGCGTTGTTAAGAAGGCGTACAGTATGTTAGGTTTTATTGGTAGAGGGATTGAGTTTCGGAGCCATGAGGACATGTTGCAGCTGTACAAAACTCTGGTCCGGCCGCACTTGGAGTATTGCGTACAGTTCTGGTCACCGCATTATAGGAAGGATGTGGAAGCATTGGAAAGGGTGCAGAGGAGATTTACCAGGATGTTGCCTGGTATGGAGGGAAGGTCTTATGAGGAAAGGCTGAGGGTCTTGAGGCTGTTTTCGTTGGAGAGAAGAAGGTTAAGAGGTGACTTGATAGAGACATACAAGATCATCAGAGGATTAGATCGGGTGGACAGTGGGAGCCTTTTTCCTCGGATGGTGATGGCTAGCACGAGGGGACATAGCTTTAAATTGAGGGGTGATAGATATAGGACAGATGTCAGAGGTAGGTTCTTTACTCAGAGAGTAGTAAGGGCGTGGAATGCCCTGCCTGCAAAAATAGTAGACTCGCCCACTTTAAGGACATTTAAATGGTCATTGGATAAACATATGGATGATAATGGAATAGTTTAGGTTAGATGGGCTTCAGATTGGTTTCACAGGTCGGCGCAACATCGAGGGCCGAAGGGCCTGTACTGCGCTGTAATGTTCTATGTTCTATTGCGTGAGAGAGAGTGACACAGAGACAGAGAGAGAGAACGAGAGAGAGAGAGAGAGAGAGAAATGACAGAGGGTATGACAGAGACTGAACCATGAATGACACTCATGAGGCTATGTAATAACTTATCCCAATATGTACCAGTAAATTATTTGAGAATATAATTTTTTTTAATCAAACAGAAGACAGTGATGTGAGTTATTCTGATCCAACTGTTGAGAGATTTGCTGTGTGCAAGTTGGTTGCTGGGTTTCCTATATTACATCAATGTTCAATAAAGTCTTTCAGTGTCTAAGGAGAATTTGGGACGTTCAGTCTCGGTGAACGATGAGCTCATCACTTTAGCCTTCAAGGTAAGAAAGGGCAGGTTAAATCCACTGAACAACGACTGACTCCCACCTCTCAGGTCTGACCAACCATTGCTGTTCAAAGTTGATAACAATGGGATAGATTCATGATCATGCATTTGCAGAAGGGGACAGATGATGTATTCCTCCCCTTAAATATGGATGAACTGAAAAGTTCAATCATCAGATATGTCCATGAGAGCGAAGGAGAGGCAGGCATTAAATTTCTAAAGGCTACCAGCGACTGAAATAGTTTGGTAAATTCAAACCATAGCAGCCCACAAGATCTAGAATAGACTGAAGGATGCAGCAATGTGAAAACGAGCAGATTCAGACAGCTTGTGCAACATGGTTTCCATTGCAAAGTTCACAAGTTTGTTGTCTGAACACGGAAGTTATGTTATCCCTCTTAACTAGATGGTTTATAGAATTGAACAACACGTCTCTTGTCTGTCTTCTCACACCCTCCTTACTTGCGCAGAATGTTCTCATAAATGTTTCCGTCCACTCTGTCTTCTTCATCCGAGGGCTTGCTGAAGTTCAGTGTGGCGTACGTGATAGAATTATCGCTGGGGTCAGTCTTGGCATCCTGCAATTGAAGTCTCAAAATAGACTCAATGAACTCTTAGAGGACTGAACATTGTCAGATTGGCAGATCAGTGGCAGATGGAGTTTAACTCTGATAAATGTGAAGTGATGCACTTTGGAAGAAGGAACAAGACAAGGAATACTTGATGAATGTCAGGAAACTAGGAAGATCAAAGGAACAGAAGGATCTTGGGGAACTTGTCCATAGATCCCTGAAAGTGCCAAGAGAGTTTAAGAAGTATGGCGCACTTGCCTTTCTCAGTCGAGGCATAGATCATAAGAGCAGAGATGTGATGTTGGAGCTGGACAGGACTTTGGGGAGGCCACAGTTGGAGCTGTGTGTGCAGGTCCAGGCTCTGCACTACAGGAAGGATGTGACTGCACTGGAGGGCGTGCAGAGGAGATTAACCAGGATGTCTTCCATTTCCTGCACCTCTGCCCTCACATACCCTCCCCCCAACTAAAATAAAGACAGAGTCCCCCTTGTCCTCACATATCACCCCACCAACCTCCACATCCAACGTATCATTCTCTGCCACTTCCGCCACCTATAATCCGACCCCACAACCAAAGAGATATTTCCCTCCCCACTCCTATCTACCTTTTGTAGGGACCGCTCACTCTGCAACTCCATCACCCACTCCACACTCCTCCCTAGCCCCACCACACCTGGCACCTTACCCTGCAACTGCAGGAGGTGCTACACCTCCCCCCTCACCTCCATTCAAGGCACAAAACAAACCTTTCACATTAGACAGAGGTTCACCTGCACATCTGCTAATGTGGTCTATTGTATCCGTTGTTCCAGATGTGGCCTCCTCTACATCGGGGAAACCAAGCGGAGGCTTGGAGACTCTTTTGTAGAGCATCTACACTCTGTACGTGACAAACGACAATACCTTTCAGTCTCCAACCCTTTTAACTCCCCCTCCCATTCCCTGAGTGACATGTCCATCCTGGCCCTCCTCCAGTGTCACAATGACGCCACCTGCAAACTGGAGGAGTAGCGCCTCATATTCCGCCTCAGGAGCCTACAGCCTAAACGTGGACTTTAGCAGTTTCAAAGTCTCCCCACTCCCGGCCTCGTCCCATGACCAACCCTCCCTCTCATCCCCACCTCCTTGACCTGACACAACCTGTCCATCTTCTCTCCCACCTATCTGCCCCTCCCACCACTCCCTACCTGCACTCAACTATCACCATCCCACCTACCTTCCCCAGCCCCACTCCTCCTGTCTCTATTTATTTCAGAGCTCCCTTCCCCTCCCCCATTTCTGAATAAGGGTCCCGACCCGAAACGTCAGCTTTCCTGCTCCTCTGATGCTGCTTGGCCTGCTGTGTTCATCCAGCTCCACACTGTGTTATCTCAGACTTCAGCATCGGCAGTTCTTACTGTCTCTTAACCAGGATGTTGCCTGGGCTGCAGCATTTCAGTGATGAAGGGAGGCTGGTCATACTTGGGTTGTTTTCTTTGGAGTAGAGACGGCTGAGGCGGATTTTGATTTTGTTTCCATTCACTCGTGAGATGTGGGCATTGCTGGCTGGGCCCAGTATTTATTCCCTCTGTCCCTAATTGCCCCCTTTGAGAAGGTACTGATGAGCTGCCCTCTTGAACTGCTGCAGTCCCATGTTCAGTAGGTAGACCTACAATGCCCACAGGGAGCCAATTCTAGGATTTTGACTCAGCTACACTGAAGGAATGGCTGACAGATTTCCAATTCAGGATTATGCGTGGCTTCGAGGGGAATTTGCAGAGTGTGATGTTCCCATGCAGCTGCTGCCCTTGTCCTTCTAGATGGAAATGGTCATGGGTTTGGAAGGTGCAGTCTGAGGATCTTTGGTGAATTTCTGCAGTGCGTCTTTGAGATTAGTACTACTGCTACTAATTGGGTGCAAATGACAACGGACTGGTAACTATTTAATGTCAAGATCAGTGATGTTTTCATTGTGTACAAGAGGTAACTGGAACACCAACACCAGTAATGCCACAATTTTGAAACTCAGTTGCCGCTGGGCACTAGAAGTGGAATGAGAAACAGTGAGTGATCTACTCCATTGATAAAGCATTGTTGGTTATTTTCCACTGTTTAAAGGCAGACAAAGCTGGGAGGGAGGGTGAGCTGTGCAGGAGGATTCAGAGATGCTACAGGTCACAGTTTAAAGGAGTCTGGGTAGGACTGTGGTGTGGAGAAATGTGTTCACCAAGAGAGTGGGTTTCTCCGAAATATCGATGATATCATCAGTGCTGCTTCCCTCTCTCATCCAAAACTGGAAAAGTTAATCGATTTCGCTTCCAATTTCCTCCCCACCCTCACTTTCACCTGGTCTATCTCTGACTCCTCCTTCCCTTCCTCAAAATCTCTGTTTCCATTTCTGGGGATAGAATGACCACTAATGTCCACTATCAACTGCCCAACACAGCTACCTGTACTGTACATCCTTGCATCCTGTTTCCTGTAAAGACTCCATTCCATTCTCAGTCTCCATCGCGTATGTTCAGATGAGGCCAACTTCAACAAGAGAGCCTCTGAAATGTCCACCTTCTTCCTCAACTGAGGATTCCCCTAGCACCATTGTAGACAGGGCCCTCAACCAAGTCCGACTCATCTCCCGCACTTCCATCCTCACCCCTTCTCTTCCCTCCCACAACAGCAATTGGGTTCCTCTTGTCCTTACCCACCATCCCACCAACATCCACATCCAGAAGATCATCAGCTGCCATTTCCACCACCTCCAGCAAGATGCATTCCCCTCCATTTCCTTATCCGCCTTCCACAGGGACCGTTCCTTCCGGGACATCCTGGTCCATTCTTGCTTTAATCCCAACATCCCCTGCCCACCACGCCCCTTGCAGCCCCATGGCAACTTCCCCTGCAAGCACCCAAGGTGTAACACCTGCCCATTTATGTCCTCCATCTCCAGATCCAAGGGTCCAACATACCTTCCTGGTGAAGCAACACTTCACCTGCACTTTCCACAATGTAATCTACTGCATTCGCTGCTCGCAATGTGGTCTCCTCTACACTGGGGAAACAAAGCATAGATTGGGTGACCGCTTCGCAGAACATCTACGTTCTACTCGCAAAAAAGACCCTGAGCTACCTGTTGCCTGCTACTTTAACAAACCATCCTGCTCCCTAGCCAACATCTCTGTCTCTGGCTTGCTGCAGTGTTCCAGCAAAGTTCAGTGCAAGCTGGAGGAACATCACCTCATTTTCTGCTTGGGGACCCTACAGCCCTCCGGACTCAATATCGAGTTCAATAATTTTATAGTCTAAACTCTCCCATATCCGAGCCCCCCACCTCACACACCAGGCCTTGTTATCACATAGCCTGCCATTACACACTTCCTATTAGTCACCAACAGTCCCCATTAACAACTATTCTCCCTCCTAGCCAGATCATTATCAACTCCTTTGTCTGTCCAACTGCTCTTCTCTCTCTTTGGGCTCTATCCTATCATTTACTCCCTACCCCACCTCCCTCCCTTTTTTTTCTGCATATAAACCAATGTTTTCCCAGCCACCATCAGTTCTGAGGAAGGGTCACCGGACCTGAAACGTTAACTCTGATTTTTCTTCATGGGTGCTGCCAGACCTGCTGAGCTTTTCCAGTAACTTCTGTTTTTTGTTCCTGATTTACAGCATCCGCAGTTCTTTCGGTTCTCATTCTGCGGAATTCTCTGCCACAGAAAGCAGTTGAGGCCAGAACGTGGAATGTTATTCACAACAGAGTTGGATGGCTAAAGGAAGAAAGTGGCAGGACAGGGGACTGAGTTAGACAATCCCAATAAATGGGTGCAGCAGGCTGGAAGAGCTGAATGGCCTAGCGCTGCTCCTATTTTCTAAGGTGTATCCTTCGATTAGTCTGGTATGAATCAATAGTTGACATTTTACACTGTGGATGCACTTTCTGTGGAATAAGCCATGATCTATTTAGACTTAAAATGTTACATACCTTCTTCCCAGTGCAGGAGAAACCAATACTGTTGCCTGAAAATAAAAAGGAATGAGATGAGAAGGGATTGACGATTCAATCCGAACTTATTGAAGACTAATCAGCATTAAAGACGTAGCTGAATCTTTTGAAAGCGTAGCTGTGTTTTAGTCAATTTTTAAAAGGTATCAGTGTCCTTCTCAATCAACCCAGATGCTTCAAAATATCGCATTTAGAGAACTTACTCTGGCTAAATCCTACAATTTCCATTCAGATCAATAAGACAGAGGGTCAGTTTTTAGGATGAGGGTCAATGCAACATCTTAGGCAGGCTGTCTTAATCTTACTCGCTTTTGCATCACTTGCCCAATTGTCATACATGAAAAGATGAGGGTGAACTGTGTAGATGATGTACCTTTGGGTATCAGCTACTGTACACTGCCAGTTCCATGCAGCTCAGTTGGCTGGATGGCTGGTTTTGTAATGCGTTACATACCAACCCCTGCCAACCATGTGGGTACAACTCCCACACCAGCTGAGGTTGACCCTCAGGTTAAACCACCACCCTGTCCTCTCTCTCTCTTTCTCTTGCTCTCTCACTCCCAATTGTAGCATTGAAGAAAGGAGACCTTTACAGGGCTCAGTTGTCTTCTTGATGGTGACCACTGAATAAACCAGATCCGCAGCGGTGTTTTCTATAAAGAAAGGAAGTGCACGAGAAAAACACATCAATTAGACAGCTTTATTATAATGGGCTAAATGACAAATAGATCAGATAGGTCCGAAAGATAGATTTAAGACAGAAATTCTAGATTAGTCAGGGGATCAAATATTATAGAGAGAAGGCAGGAGAATGGGGGTGAGAAACATATCAGCCATGATCAAATGTCAGAACTGAGATAATGAGCCAAATGGCCTAATTCTGCTCCTATACCTTAGGTTCCTATGATAGATAGATAATGATCCCCAAATGATATGTACTTTTAAGTTAGCTTTAACTAGTCAAGACTGCAGTACAGGAAGCATGCCCTTCTTCATTATCATTATCATTTTCTTGGGGCATTTGTCTGAGGAATCTGATCTTTGCTCATTGTTGGATTCCTCAAGACCAGAGTGCTGTGCCCTCAGTTTCTAATGTTACTTGAGACAAAATAAACATTGGTGAGTCAGGTCTAATGATGAAGGTCCAATCACAGGCTATTAACAGCAGTAGCTGTCTGGAAAGGACATTGGGTGAACATGGAGGTCTGCTGTGCTGAAAAGGGGCCATTGGCCCATCAAGTCTATGTTGGTCAAATATAACTACTTCACTATTCTGTAATCCCATTTTCCCAGAATCTGGCGCACAGCTTGGTGTCACCCTCTGGGTGAAAATGTTTTTCCTCACATTCCCTCTAATCCTCCTGCCCCTTGCCTTCAATCATAAACACTACCACATCGCCTCCACTGCCCCCCACCCTCCAGCCCCCGGTGAGTGATCCCTCCATCAAGGAATCTTCCTGTCTACCCTATCTATGCCCCTCATCATCTTGTACATATAAGAAGGAGTTGTAATCTTTGGGGGTTAAAAGGATTGAATGGGATAGGGGAGAAAATGGGGAACTTGGGACTGAGTCATGATCCTATTGAACAAGCAAAAGACCCTGGAAGGGCTGAATGGCCTTCTAGTTTCCATGGAAATGGGGGACTGAGTTGGATGGTCAGCTGTGATCATAACAAATGGCAAGCAGGAAGGGAGGGTCGAACGGCTTACTTCTGTACTTACCCTCAGCCTCCCCAGATGCAAGGAAAACTGCCCCATTCTAGCCCATTTGGTGGCTCAGAGGTTTGTACTGAATTTCTGCCAGCTTACGGTGCATTGTCACAGTTTGAGGTTCTTTAGTCACATTGATTCAATGGCACTCACCAGCATTGTATGTTGCTCCAACAACTGCGTACTCCACATTGCTGGCTGCCGGCCCTTCACCAGAAGGTTGGGGTCTATTTCCAGCAAAAAGGGGAAGGAAAGGAAGTCATCACTTCAAACATAACACTTTCCACACCACGCTCAGCTTCAACAAAACAGCAAAGCAATCATGGAAAATACAAAATACAAAAACAAATTGAGACGTTACTCCCTGGTCACACATCCCTGGTTTCCATCGGAACATAGGGTTTTCTCACCCACAAGGAGCTGTCCAATTCCCCACTTGGATGGTGTGTACAGAAAGAGGGAGTTGAACCCTGTTTTTCCCCTTAGGGCAGGCAAGATCCTTTGTCTCTTTGTTTAAAGTTGTATTCATGCACAGGAGTTGGATGTATCCAAAAGTCACGAATGACTCAATTTTTTAAACAAGGACAAAGGGTTTCACAGTATTTTTACAGATTAGAAGCTTCCAATCAACACAAAAATTTCCAATCAAAAAATTACACATTCAATCACCCCTATCTCTACCCAACTGTATTCGTATAGTCGACATTCCAAGTTAGCACATATAACCATGTCACCCAATCACATGATTATATTACCCAATCATATTATTACAGAGAGTCACAGAGATCTACAGCACAGAAAAAGGCACTTCAGCCCATTGCATCTGCACCAGACTAAAACAACCACCTCACTATTCTATCCCATTTATCTCTGGGACCTTCCTGTGGTGTGATTTCCCTGCTTGTCAATAAGACCCGTGTTAAAAGGATGTGGCCATATCCAAGCTCCCTCTATGACCTCTTCACTTTGGTTGTCTCTCCCTGTTTAAGAGGAATTGGAATAAATAATAGCAAATATAAAAACTGCAGTTTCAGTCACTTACCTGCTGGGATGTGACACGGTTGAGGAATTCCCTGCAGGGAGAGAGAGAATATTCTCAGCATATTGTACAGCAGCTTTGCACTGTTACAAGCTGGAGCCACCAAGACCTTATCTCAGTCATAAACAGAGAACAGATCAATAGATGATAATTGTCAAACCCGTCTTAATGCACATTAAACAGCTGCAATAGGGTTAGAGTTAGTTTTAGGGTTAGGTTCAGGGTGAGGTTTAGGGTTGGGGCGAGTGTGAGAGTTAGTGTCAGTGTTTGGGTGAGGGCGAAAGTTAAGACTTAGGTTTAAGGTTAGGATCATGGTTTGGTTAGTATTATGGTGAGGGTTAGGGCAAAGATTAGGGCGAGGGTTTAGATTAGTGTTTGAGAGGCAAGGTTAAGGTTAGAGTAATGGTTAGGGTAAGGGCTGGCTTAGGGTTAGTGTTAATGCTTGGGTGAGGGCCAAGGTTAGAGCTAGGGTTCTGGTTAGGGTTTGGTTTAGGGTTAGGGTAAGGTTTAAGGCTGGTGTTAGCATTAATGTTTGGGTGAGGGCCAAGGTCAGAGTTAGGGGGTTAGGGTTAGGTTTAGCGTTAGAGTTAGGGTAAGGGTCATGGTTATGTTTATTACTAGGGTTAGGGTCAGTGTGTGCAGTGGCTACTAAATAAATGTAAAGAGGAGATTTTTTTTACTAGTTGCAGTTTAAAGAGAGCAGGGCAGGAATGTCGTGTTGAGGTGGAGATCAGATTGTATTAAATAGGGTTAGGGCAAGCGTGTGCAGTGAGTACTGAATAAATTTCAGGAGGAGATAGTTTTAGTCCCGGTTTAAAGGGAACAGGACAGGTAAGTGGAGTTGACGCCAAGATGAGAACGTGTTAAATGGCAGAGAAGGGTTTCATGGGACTGAATGGTCTTCAACCTCTCCTTGCTACAATCTGAAGTCCCCACCTGCTTCAAGAAGACCACCATCATTCCAGTACTGAAGAAAACACATGCAACATGCCTCAACATCTACCGCCCAGTGGCTGTGACCTCTGTAATCATGAAGTGCTTCGAGAGTTTAGTCATGGCCCACGTCAACTTTAGTCTCCCAGCCTGCCTTGATCCCCTGCAACTTGCCTGCCGGTGAAATAGGTCCACAGTGGACACCAATTCCCTAGCCCTAGACTCATCCCCGGAATATCTGGACAACAAGGACACCCACGTCAGGCTCCTATGCATCGACTACAGCTCCGCCTTCAACACCATAATCCTGACCAGACTGATATCAAAACTCCAAAACCTAGGTCTCGGCTCTGCCCTCTGCAACTGGATCCTCAGTTTCCTCACCCACAGGCCACAATCAGTGAAGATAGACAACAGCACCTCCTCCACAATAATCCTCAACACTGGAGCCCCGCAAGGATGTGTACTCAGCCCCCTACTGTACTCCCTATACATCCACAACTGTGTAGGCAAATTTTGTACAAACGTCATCTACAAGTTTGCTGACGACACCTCTGTGGTAGGATGGATATCAAACAACGATGAGTCAGAATACAGAAGGGAGATAGAGGGCTTGGTATCATGTGCAATGATAACAATCTCTCTCTCAGTGTCGGCAAAAGCAAAGAACTGATCGACTTCAGGAAGAAAGGAGAAGGACATGCCCCCATCTACATCAATGGAGCGAAAGTAGAGAGGGTTGAAAGCATCAAGTTCCTAGGAGTGACAATAACTAACAATCTGTCCTAGACGTCCCACATAGATGTGACGGTCAAGAAGACACAGCAACGCCTCTTCTTCCTCAGGAGGTTTAGAAAATTTGGCATGGCCATAAGGTCCCTCACCAACTTTTACCCTGCATCATTGAAAGCATTCTATCTGTGTGCATAATGGCCTGGTACGGCAACTGCTCTGCCCAGGACCGTAAAAAACTACAAAAAGTTGTGTGCACAGCCCAGACCATCACGGATGCCAACCTTCCATCCATGGATCCATTTATACTTCTTCTTGCTGCGGAAAGGTTGCCAACATCATCAAAGACCCATCGCACCTTGGTAATACTCTCTTCCAATCTCTTCCATCAGGCAGAAGATACAGAAGCTTGAGCAGATGTTCCAACAGGTTCAAAAACAGCTTCTTCCCTGCCATTATTAGACTGCTGAATGGAACTCTCTAATTTCAAATCAAATGTGGACCTTGCTTTTGTGCACCTCCTGTGCAGTTGTAACCTTGTATGCCTTGCTCTGTCTTAGCATCCTATGATCTTTATGTCCTTGTTTGTTATGATCTGCCTGTACTGCTTGCAAATAAAAAAAACTTTTCACTGTACTTAGTTACATGTGATAATAACAAGTCAAATCCTCCTGTTCCCAGGTATCAATGATCTTGCTGTTCTCTGAGATGCTCTGACAAGGTGTGTGTGTTTGTGTGTGTGAGTGTGTGCGTGTGTGTGAGAGTGTGTGTGTGTGAGTGTGTGAGAGAGAGAGTGTGTGTGTGTGTGTGTGCACGTGTGAGTGTGTGTGAGTGTCTGCGTGTGTGTGTGAGTGTCTGTGAGTGCGTGTGTGAGAGTGCTTCTGAGTGAGAGTGCGTGTGTGTGTTGGGGAGTGGTGGGGGGGAGCTGCATGGGAGGTGTCATAGTTAGCCAATCCAGCACACTAACGTGGTGAGTACTCTCCCTCCCTACTCTCATGAACATGGCCTACTCCAGCTCCTGGCCCATCACCTCCCTCCCCAGGACCCCCACTCAGCTGAAAGATTACATTTGGGAGGAGATGGGATTTCATGATGTGGGGCCATGGAACAACTTGTATCTCCGTAAGACATTACAGACCTGCGTCCCTCTTCCGGTGGATGAAACACACGGATGCGATCAGGCTGGCAAACAGCAGAACTAGGAAAAGTGAGGCCGCGATCTCCGTGGAATAACTCGGACCTGAAATCCCAAAAAGAATACCCGGCTCGCGTTAACAAATTCACCGGGAAGTTTTGCCACATCAACCCTGCGCAACGTACATGATCAACATCAGACAGACCAACCACCACAGATATGTAATATCCCTGTAGGTACAATACTCCTGTAGATATTGAGAATCGCACAGAGTGAAGGAATTCAACCCATTGAGCTAACGACACAAATCCCACTTTCCTGCACTAGTCCCCTGTAGCCTTGAATGTTATGACACTTCAAGTGCTCATCCAAGAGCTTTTTTTAAAAAGGCTTCCGGCCTCAACGACATTCCAGGCAGTGCATTCCACACCTCCACTACCCTCCGTGTGATTTATTTTCCATCAAATCCCCCTCTAAATCTTCTGCCTTTCACTTTAAAATGATGCCCCCCCCACCTTGTTCTTTGCCCTTCGATTAAAGGAAACAGCTGCTTCCTACCCCGCTCCGTCCATGCCCCTCATAATCTTACACACCTCTATCAGGATACCCCCTCAGCCCTCTCTGCTCCAAAGAAAACAACCCGAGCCCATCCAGCGTCTCTTCATCGCTGAAATGCTCCATCCCGGGCAATATCCTGGTGAATCTCCTCTGTACCCCTCTCTCCATTAGGCTTTTTTTTCTATTCATTTGTGGGATGTGGGTGTCGCTGGCTGGCTAGCATTTCTTGCCCCATCCCTAGTTGCCCCTTGAGAAGGTGGAGGTGAGCTGTCTTCTTGAACCGCTGCAGTCCTGCTGCTGTGGGTTGACCCACAATGCTATTAGGGAGCGAATTCCAGGATTTTTATTGAGTTCAAAGATCCCAGGAACATGACCAAGGTCACTGTATTAATGACCTCACGATAATACCACCAGGCCATTACCTCCCCAACTGAGATGTTTAAATGTCTGCCTGGCGCAGACTGGATGGAGCGAATGGCCTTTCTCTGTCTATGTTTGATCCGACTGTCGCTGTTACCTCTCAGCGTGAATCCGATACAGTCGCTGGTCACGTTAAAAATGGTGCCATTGGTTCCTTTGTTGATCGCTGCACAGTGATACCTCCCGACATTATCTCTCCGGAATGAATGAATAACCAGCTCACCACCATCGGCAGTCACATGGGAGCTTGCAGTGCCGTTTCTTAGCGGCACGTTGTCACGGTACCAAACAAACTGCGGCTCAGTGCCTTCCCTCACCAGGCACCGGAGAACAAGGGTCTCCCCGGCCCACATCTCAGTCCCATTAGTGTGGGAAATCAGCACAGCATCTGCGACAGGAACTGAGGAGAAAACACACCGAGGAGATCAAAAATCATGAAGTTCACCTAATGATCGAGACTATCGGTGGGGACCAGTTTGACACAATGAATTTAAAAGGGATAGTAGGAACTGCCGACGCTGGAGTCTGAGATAACACAGTTTGGAGCTGGATGAACACAGCAGGCCAGGCAGCATCAGAGGAGCAGCAAAGCTGACATTTCGGGTCTGGACCCTTCTTCAGAAATGGGGGAGGGGAAGGGGGTTCTGAAATAAGTAGAGAGAGATGGGTAGGCAATGATAGAAGGTGGATAGTGGAGCAGATAGGTGGAGAGAAGACGGTCAGCTCAAGGAGGCAGGGATGAAGCCAGTAAAGGAGAGTGTAGGTAGGGAGTTGGGATTGAGGTTGGCCAGTGAGGAGGGAGGGGCGGGTAGGTAGGAGAAAAGAAAGACAGGTCAAGGAGGTGGGGACGAGAGGGGATGAGGTCAGGGTTGGGGAGATTTTGAAGCTTGTAAAGTCCACATTGAGACCATTGGGTTGCAGTGTTCCCAAGCGGAATATGAAGCGCTGTTCCTCCAGTTTTCAGGTAGCATCGTTGTGGCACTGGAGGCGGCCCAGGATGGACATGTCGTCCAAGGAGTGGGAGGGGGAGTTGAAGTGGTTCGCGACTGGGAGGTGTTGTCATTTGTCACGAACCAAGCGTAGGTGTTCCACAAAGTGGTCTCCAAGCCTCCACTTGGTTTCCCCAATGTAGAGGAGGCCACATCGGGAACAGCGGATACAATATACCACATTAGCAGATGTGCACGTGAACATCTTAAATATGGAAGGTTTTCTTGGGGCCTGGGATGGGGGTGAGGGGGGAGGTGTAGGGGCAGGTGTAGCACTTCCTGCGGTTGCAGGGAAAAGTGCCGGGGGTGGCGGGGCTAGTGGGGAATGTGGAGCGGATGAGGGAGTCGCAGAGGGAGCAGTCCCTCCGGAAGGCAGATAAGGGTGGGGAGGGAAATATATCCTTGATAGTGGGGTCAGATTGCAGGTGGTGGAAGTGGCGGAGAATGATGTGTTGAATCCGAAGGTTGATGGGGTGATACGTGAGGACAAGGGGAATTCTGTCTTTGTTTTTATTGTGGGGAGGGGGTGTGAGGGCTGAGGTGTGGGAAACACAAGAGGTGGGTTAAGCAGTTTGATGGGTTCTTAAACTAATGGAGAGTTTTAATTCCCCCCAGCTGTCAACATCCTGGGGTTAATCATTGATCTTAAACAAAACTGGTCCTAGCTAAATAAACACAGTGCCTGCAAGAGCAGGATAAAGGCTCGAATTTCTGCAGCAAGTAACTTGCTTCCTGACTCCCCGAAGCCTGTCCACCATCTACACAAATCAGGAGTGTGATGGAATACTCCCCACTTGCCGGGATGGGCACAGCCCCAACAACACTCAAGAAGCTTGACACCAAATAGGACAAAGCAACCATTTGATTGGCACCACATCCACAAGCATTCTCTCCCACCGCCACCGACACTCAGTAGCAGCAGTGTATATTATCTACAAGGTGCACTGAAGATATTCACCAAAGATTCTTAGACAGCACCTTCCAAACTGACGACCACTTCCATCTAGAAGTGCAAGGGCAACAGATACATGGGAACACCACCCCCTGCAAGTTCCCCTCCAAGCCACTCACCATCATGACCTGGAAATATTGGCCATTCCTTCAGTGTCACTGGGTCAAAATCCTGGAATTCCCTCCCTAAGGGCATTTTGGGTCTATCTACAACACATGGACTGCAGCAGTTCAAGAAGGCAGCTCACCACCATCTTCTTGAAGGGGGCAATTAGTGACAGGGGCAATAAATGCCATGCCCAACCACGTCCCATGAGCGAATAAATAACTCAGTGGTGTAGGCATGTTTGTCATCGTTCACCAAACATTGCACCCTGTTTGTTGTATATAATTAAAGTTCAGTTCATTCTGAGATTTGGGAAGTTAAAAAGAACATCAGTAATGTTGAAACTGGATGGCTCATGAGATCCCGCTGATCAGAGGCAAGAGGGTGTTGTTGGGAAAAGGAAATCAGTCCATCCTTACTCAGTCTGGCACTCCACTTGACTCCAAACCCATAGCAAAGGGAATTATTTCGAACAGCCCTCTGAGCAAGTCATTCCGTTCTCGAAAATTTTTTTTTGACAAAATTCTCCCCATATCATGATTTAAAAGAATAAATCGTCCAAAACACTGCCCCCTTCTTTGATAATCATCGACACTTGACCAATTACATCACTACACAGTCCAAATGCCCCTGGCATTCTATGCACAATCAATGCTTTGTTCACTAGTGTGACATTTCTTGTTGTTTTGGTCGGAAGACCAGAAGAGATTCGGGCAGGAGTTAGTCACCCAGCAAAATATCCAACCAAATGTTCAGGGGGTGTGCGATTGAGGCAATGTGAGTGATGTAGCTCTGTACGAGCTAGAATATGTATTCAGCAGTAAGAGCGATCTGGGATCTGATGGTGTAGAATCCATCGTGGGCATAATGAAGACTATATGCGCTGGAGTTTAGGAGAATGAGCAGGAGGAGGTCATTGAAACCTATAAAGTTCTAACAGGACTAGACAGGGTAAATGCAGAAAGGACGTTCCTGATGACCAGGGCCAGAAGTCCAGCACCAGGAGTCTCAGTCTAAGGGAGATGGGGTAGGACTGAGAGGAGTAGAAATGTCTTCACCTAGAGAATGGGGAGTCTAAGGCATTCTCTGTCACAGAGAGCAGTCCGGACCAGAACATTGAATATTGTTCAGGTAGGAGTTGGGTGGAGTTCTTAGGGTCTAAAGGGAATTAGTGGGGGGACAGGGGACTGAGTTGGATGATCAGCCATGATCCCATTGAATGGGCAGAGCACGCTGGAAAGGCTGAATGGCCTACACCTATTCCTATTTTCTATGACTCTGTATTAACACGTGTAGAGTTGGATGATTGGCCGTGGTCATATTGAATAGCGAAGCAGACTCAAAGCTCTAGATTCTTATGTTTTAATGTATGACCAAGCTTTATGTCACAGATTGAACTCCCCGACTTTCTTTACTTGGTTTCATTTTCCCTGTTTATTGTGTTTAATTCAGATAAAAACAAGGTGTTGCATTTGGGTGAGACAAACTAGGGCAGGACTTACACAGTTAATAGAGGCCTTTGGGGTGCAGGTACATAGTTCCTTAAAAGTGGTGTCACAGGTGGACAGGCCGGTGCAGAAGGCATTTGTCCTGCATTGGTCACTGCATTGAATACAGGAGTTGACACGTAATATTACAGCTGTACAAGACATTGGTAAGGCTGCATTCTGGCTACTGCACACAATTCTGTTCACCCACATTGGAAAGGATGCAAAGAAGATTTGCAAGGTGTTACTGAGACTGGAAATTTTGAGTTATAACAAGGGGATGGATAGGCTGGGACATTTTTCTCTGGAGCGTAGGAGGCTGAGGAAGTTTGTAAAATCATGAAGGGTATAGATAAGGTGAATAAAGCCAGGGTCTACTCCTTGCTAGGGGAAGTCCAAAATCAGAGAGCATAGGTTTAAGGTGAGAGGGGTAAGGGACCCAAGGGGCAACTTTTTCACACAGAGGTTGATCAGTACGTGAGACAAGCTGCCAGGGGAAGTGGTAGAGGCAGGTACAGTCACAATATTTAAAAGACATTTGGACAGGTGCATGGATAGGAAACATTTTAACAGATATGGGCCAAACACAAAGAAATGGGGCGAGTTCAGTTTGGGAAATCTAGATGGCATGAACAAGTTGGGCCGAAGGGCCTGTTTCCGTGCTGTATGATACTATGACTCAATTTAAAATACGTTTGGATAGGTACATGGATATGAAAGGTTGAGGGGGACATGGGCCAAATGCAGGCAAATGGGACTAGTTCAATTTGGAAAACCTGGTTGGAATGGACGAGTTGGGGGGAAGGTCCTGTTTCCGTGTTGGATACCTTGCTGACTTTAATATCCAAGGCTGTGTGACTTTAATCAAATTATGGTCTGCAAGCATGAAGCACCAACTCTGAGCTGATCCCACCAGTTGATGAGTTGACGGTGCAGTTACTCTTTGGGAGAGAGTCCTTATGAACTCACCTATCACTGTGATCTTTATGTCTTCACTGCGCAGTGGGAGATCTGTTGCCTCATTTCTCACCGAGCAATGATAAAGCCCTTCGTCCCTTCTGCTGATGGCTCCAATTTTGTAAACAAGCTCGGCACTGTTGGAAAACTCCCTGTGCAGTTCCGTGTTTGAGCCGTTGTAGAATTGGTAATAAATTGGCAAAGAACCATTGGAGACTGAACAGACTAAGGATCCTGTCTCTCCTTCGATTAGCTCCTTTCTGGGTTGAATTATTAGATCCGGTTTTGACACTGGAATTCCTGCAAATATTGACAAATGTTAGGTCCCTTCGTTTGGCAGAGTTAATTGCAAACTCAACTATGAACTTCATCACAGTGACATCCATTCCCATATACAGTTGTTTCTACTCATTCATTGGATGTGGGTGACACATAAATGCACAGCATTTATTGCCTGCCCCTAATTGCACAGAGGGTTGTGGGGTTACAGCCAAACTGACACAGCATACGATTGAGATGGGGAGAAATGTCTTCACCCAGAGAGTGGGGAGCCTGTAAAATTCTCTGCCACAGAATTCGGTTGGGACCAGAATATTGAATGTTGTTCAGGAAGGAGTTTGATAGAATTCTTAGGGGCTAATGTGGTGGGTCAGGGGACTGAGTTGGATGATCAGGCATGGTCCCATTGAATGGGTGGAGCAGGCTGGAAGGGCCAAATGGCCGACTCCTATTTTGTATCTTCCCATAATTTTCTAGAACAGTGAATCCTACAGTCTCCCCACTGTATGGCTGAAGACATTTCTCCTCAACTCAGTCCTAAATGGCCTTTCCATGGTCCTCAGCTATTTATCTCCAGTTCACCAATATATGGCTGTGAGATGTGGGGATAATTTGCCTCTATCCTGAATCTTTAATGGTTAAAAAAAGGAACGATAATGAATGATACTCACGCCTGATGGACAAATGGAGCTGATTACTG
>NC_063378.1:1357082-1373973 GCF_021869965.1 Rhincodon typus | reverse complement strand
ACACACCTCAAACCATCTCAGTGTCCGCAATTACGCTCCATCGACCGCATTTCTTTATTAACAACCTCACTTCCTGTTGTGTCTGTTGGAAGGCTGAATACCTCATCCTCTGAATTACAAATCCGGTTCCCCACCCCCTGCCAATCTAGTTTAAACCATCCCTCACACAATTAAACAATTTTCCTCACACAAAACCAAGCTGACTGTCCTTCATCAGTCCTTACCTCTCCAAATGCATATAAATCCTATCTTTCAGAATCATTTCCGACAACTTACCAATTACTGAAGTCAGACTCATAGGTCTAAGGTTTCTAAGCTTCTCCTTACAGCCATTCTTAAACAACACAATATTACCCACACTCCAGTACTTTAACTGTGTTTATAAGTGATGCAAATGTTTCTGTGAGGAGCCCTGCAATTTCCTCTCTAACTTCCTACGATATCCTGGAATATATTTGATCAGGTCCTGGCAATTTATCATAGATCATAGAATCCCTACAGTGTGGAAACAGGTCCTTCAGCCCAACAAGTCCACACTGACCCATCCCCCTATAAACCACCTAATCTCCACATCCCTGAACACTACGGGCAATTTCCCATGGCCAATCCACCTAACCTGCACAGCTTTGGACTGTGGGAGGAAACCGGAGCACCCAGAGGAAACCCACACAGACACAGGGAGAATGTGCAAACTCCACACAGACAGTTGTCTGAGGGTAGAATCGAACCTGGGTCCCTGGCACTGTGAGGCAGCAGTGCTAACTACTGTGCTGCCCTATTTACCTTGATGTTTTCTAAGACTTCCAGTGCTTCATCTTCTGGAATGTGAACTGTTTCCAAAACATTGATACTTATTTCCCTGAGTTCACTACCCACCATTTCTTTCTCAACAGTAAAATCTGACACAAAATATTAATTTAATATCGCCTGCTAGAATTTTATCAGATTTCTATCAGATCTCCTCCTGATTCTTCTAAACTCCAGTGAATATATTCCTAATCTATCAAGTCTCCCTACATTCATCAGTACTGCTATCCCAGGAGTCAGTCTGGTAAACCTTCGCTGCACTCCCTCTGTAGCCTGAACATCCTCCCTCAGATAAGGGGACCCAAACTGCACACACAATAGTCCACAGTGTGGGCTCACCCTGTACAACTGCAGCAAGACTTTTATTTTTATTCACTCATGGGACATGGGCATCGCTGGGTGGCTAACACCTTATTGTCTGTCCCTAATTCCCCCTTGAGAAGGTGGTGGTGAGCTACCTTCTTGAACTGCTGCAGTCCATGTGCTGTAGATAGACCCACAACGTCCTTAGGGAGGGTATTCCAGGATTGTGACCCAGTGACACTGAAGGAACGGCGATATATTTCCCAAGTCAGGATGGTGAGTGGCTCAGAGGGGAACTTGCAGGAGATGGTGTTCCCATGTATCTGCTGCCATTGTCCTTCTAGATGGAAGTGGGCATGTGTTTGGAAGGTGCTGTTTGAGGATCTTTGGTGAATTTCTGCAGTGCATCTTGTAGATGGTACACACTGCTGCTACTGAGCGTCGCTGGTGGAGGGAGTGGATGCTTGTGGATGTGGTGCCAATCAAGCGGGCAGCATTGTTTTGGATGGTGTCAAATTTCTTGAGTGTTGTTGGAGCTGCTCTCATCCAGGCAAGTGGGGAGTATTCCATCACACTCCTGACTTGTGCTTTGTAGATGATAGACAGGCTTTGGGGAGTCAGGAGGGGAGTTACTCACTGCAGTATTCCCAGCCTATGACTTGCTCTGTAGTCTGGGTTTTTATATGGCGAGTCCAGTTGAGTTCTGGTCAATGCTAAACCCCAGGATGTTGACACTGGGGATTCACTGGTTAGATAGTCTGTTATGGGTGATGATCATTGCCTGGCGATAGAGTGGTACATATGTTACTTGTCACTTGCCAACCCAAGCCTGGTATTGTCCAGATCTTGCTGCATTTGAACATGGACTGCTTCAGTATCTGAGGAATCATGAATGGTGCTGAACAATGTGCAATCATTGGTGAACATCCCCACTTCTGACCTTATGATGGAGGGAAGGTCATTGATGAAGCAGCTCTGCTCCTGTCCTTGAATCTCCATCACTGGGAGAATACTGACAAATGCAGCTTAGACACACGTGGCATCATCAAAACATTTACCAGCACTAACTAGACAAAGGAATGACCAACCTGACACTGTGATGTTTAGGTTGTTTGAAACCAACTTTCTATAGTCAATTCTTAATTCACATCGATAAGATGCTTGGTCTGCGTACTGTGCCCTTTCTATGGTGAATGAACCATCTTCAGTTCCTTTCACTAATACATTATTCCGGTAAAATTGGAAATGCTTAGGTCCTTTCAAGTACAGGGATGGGGTCGAGCAGGTCATTACAATCTTCTCATCTCTCAGAGCATGTTGTGGCTTGGCTTCAAGAGTTAGAACTTGGTCGGAAACTGTAAAAGAAATGTGATAAGAGTTGGACGCAAAATCAGATTGGGATACAATAAACTATGGCTGATAGATCAATGGTGTAGATTGTAACAGGAGACAGGGTGTTGGCGCTGTACAGGACTTTGGTGAGATCACAGCTGGAGCATTGTGTGCAGTTCTGGTCTCCACACGATAGGGAAGGATGTGATTGTACTGGAAGGGGTTGCAGAGGAGATTCACCAGGATGTTGCCTGGGATGGAGCGGTTCAGCGATGAAGTTAGGCTGGATAAGCTCGGGTTGTTTCCTTTGGAGCAGAGACAGCTGAAAGGCAGACTGGATAGAGGCATGTAAGATTATGAGGAGTATGGACAGGGTGGATAGGAAGCACTGTTCTCCTTAGTCGAAGGGTCAATAATGAGGAGGGCATCATTTTTTTTAGTGAAAGGCAGGAGGTTGAGAGGGGATTTCAGGACTTTTCACTCAGAGGGTGTTGGGCATGAATGACCAGCCTCAACTGCCTTCTGCGGAAAAGAATTCCACACATTCACTCCCCTTGAAGAGAAGAAATTCCTGCTTATCTCCATCGTCATTGGGTGACCTCCCCTTATTCTGAGATATTGCCATTCTGGAACTAGACTCTCCCACACAAGGGGGAGCAACCTCTCTTTACGTGTCCCCAGTCAGGTACATCTGAAAATCTTCAATAAGTTCGCCTCCAATGAGGACAGGCTCAACCTACTCACCTTTCCCCATGAGAAATTACTAACTCCCGATTCAGGCACATAACCTTACATAAGTTATTGACCAAACAAACATGAAGCTTCAGCGGTGAATCATGTTGAGATGTGCATTTGGCTGAAAATTGGCTTGGAGGTCAAGAAAATATTGTGTACAGTTCTGATCGCCACAGTACCAGAAGGACGTGGATGCTTTGTAGAGGATACAGAAGCAGTTTACCAAGATGTTTCCTGGTGTGGAGGGCATTATCTATGAGGAGAGATTATACAAACTCAGTTTGTTTTCACTTCAACATCAAAGGATGAGGAGCGACCTGATGGGAGTTTACAAAATTATGAGAGGCATGGATAGAACGGATAGTCAGAGTCCTTTATTTTCCAGGGAAGTAGTGTCAATGACTAGGGGACGTAGGTCTAAGATAAAAGGGTGGAAAGTTTAAAGGAGATGTGAGAGGCAAGCTTTTTTACACAGAAGGTGGTAAGTACCTGGAATGTGCTGCCAGAGGACATGGTGGAGTCAGATACAATAGCAACGTTTAACGGTCATCTTGAAAGATGTATGGATAGGCAGGGGATAGAGGGATATGGCCAACCTACAGGCTAAACAGTTTCAGTTTAGAAAGGCATCATGTGTTGGCACAATCCTAGGTGGGCCGATGGGCCTGTTCCTGTGCTGTAGTTTTTTGTTCTTTGAACACAGTGCACTCCACTTCCATGTAAAGTTTCTGATATAAATGAGCGTCAAAAGTTCATCTACCAGTGATGACATCTTCAACAGTTTCACTCTCTCGCCTTGTGTTGTATATCTTACAGTGAAAAGACCCACCAGTTTCACTGTTCGCCAGTACTTCATAAACATTACTCCTTGTATAATGGAGAAAGTTTCCATTTTTGTACCAAAACAGGTCGCCCTTTATTTGTCCCACATTGCAATTGTAAAGTCTCTCCTTCTTTTACAAACCCACTTGTGAGAAATACATAAAGCACAGGCCTTTCAAAAGCTGAAGGAAGAGAGAGAAGCAGGAAGGTTGAGGGACCAATCACTGCATCTTTTTGACCTCTCACTGCTATAAACATAACATGCAGTGCAATCTCAGCATCCCAGTATACAGAGCTCCAGTTCGAGTTGGTAACTGACTGAACAATACACTCAAGACAAAATGATCTGAACGTGATGAATTTTGGTGGCATCTAATCCTAGATTGTTTAATATATCATCGCTGTAACACCAACCATTGAGTCAGCTTCATCTTTTTTCAAAGGGCAATTTGCTGGAAGGCAACAGCAGATCTACTGTTCGGAAAAGTTAACTGCACTGATTATGTTTAGCCTTAATAGAGTCAGCTTGATTACAATGTGAAACCTTTTCAGCGACACTCAACACTTTTATCTAATCTCAATTCAGCCTGTGAACCTCAAAGGAGAAAACTCCCAATATTTCTTTTTCTCTGTGTTTTCCATAAGACCTCCATCACCCCAATCAAAAGTTACTCAATTTATCAGGCAATGGTCTTCCCCAAAGCAAGAGAATCTAACCTTTACATCAGTGAGACCAAGCGGAGGCTCGGAGGTCGCTTTGTAGAGCACCTCCGCTTGGTTCACAACAAACGACAACACCTCTCAGTTGCGAACCACTTCAACTCCCCCTCCCACTCCCTGGACGACATGTCCATCCTGGGTCTCCTCCAGTGTCACAACAATGCCACCCGGAAACTGGAGGAACAGCACCTCATATTCCGCCTTGGAAGCCTACAACCCAATGGTCTCAATGTGGACTTCACGAGCTTCAAAACTCCCCATCACCAACCTCATCCCAAGACCAGCGCCACCCTCTCATCCCTGCCTCCTTGACAGTCTGTCTTCTCTCCCACCTATCCACTCCTCCCTCCTCACTGACCAATCCCCACCACTACCTACCTACAATCACCTTTACTAGCTTCATCCCCAACTCCTTGACCTGTCCGTCTTCTCTCTCACCTATCCACTCCTCCCACCTCACTGACCAACCAGCTATCAGCACCCTCCCCCTCTCTATTTATTTTAGAGCCCCCTTCTCCTCCGCCATTTCTGAAGAAGGGTCCCGACCTGAAACATCAGCTTTCCTGCTCCTCTGATGCTGTCTGGCCTGCAGTGTTCCTCCAGCTCCACACTGTGTTATCTCTGACTCCAGCAATGGCAGTTCTTACTATCTCAGAATCTAACCTTTGCCACTTGATGTTCAATGGTATTACCATCACCGAATCACCCCATAATCTTCATCCTGGGGGTTACCATTGAGAGAGAATCTAACTATCACCCCTTGACATTCACTGATGTTATCATCACTGAATCCTCTCCACAATCAACCTCCTGAGGATTACCATTGAGTGGGAATCTAACCATTGCTGCCTTGATGTTCAATGGGAATACCAACACTGAATCCCCTACTGTCAACATCCTGGGGCTTACCATTGACCAGAAACTGAACTGCAGCGAGTAAATCACCTCCTGACTCCCCATAGCCTGTCCACCACTGACAAGACACAAGTCAGGACTGTAATGGAATATTCCATATTTGCCAGAATGGGTACAACTCCAACAACATTTGAGAAGCTTGACTCCAGATAGGCACCACATCCACAAGCATCCACTCCCTCCACCACCAACGCTCAGTAGCAGCAGTGTGTACTGTCTGCATGAAGCACTGCAGAAATTCACCAAAGGTCCTCAGACAGCACCTTGACCACTTCCAACTGGAGGGACCAGGGCGGTAGATACATGGGAAAACTACCCCCTGCAAGTTCCTCCTCCAAGTCACTCAGCATTCTGACTTGGAAACATATATACGCCCCTTCAGTTTTGATAGGACAGCATTTAGAAGTTCATTAGTTAAGAGCACAGTGGAGCTACCTACAGGAAATGGACTGCAGTGGTTCAAGAAAGGAACTCCATAAAAACCTTCCCATCTGGGCAACTAAGATTAGGCAACAAATGCTGGTTCAGGCAGAGATGCCCATATGCCAGGAATGCATAAAAATATCGAGTACATGTGTTGGCTGGGCCTATGAATGTCTGGTACTGTCTATGTAGAGAGAAACATGGGTAAATGCTCAGGTCATTAACCTGAAAGTTAAATGTGGTTTTCTCTCTCTTTCTAACGGGGTTATGTCTTAAGGCACATTCAGCTTGAATCAACATTGCTTCATTGTTCGATCTGAAATAATCTACCATTATAAAGTACGCCTGATGGTGCTAGCCTACTGTATCATTTATTGTCCTAGAACTTGGGTCCCAAAGAGTGGCACGGTGGTTGGCACTGTTGCCTCACAGTGCCAGGGACCTGGGTTTGGTTCCACCCTTGGTCAACTGTCTGTGTGGAGTTTGCACATTCTCCCTGTGTCTGCGTGGGCTTCCTCCAGGTTCTCCCACAGTCCAAAGATTTGCAGGTTAGGTGGATGGGGCATACCAAGTTGTCCCATAGTGTCCAGGGATGTGCTGGACTAGCTATGGGAAATGAAAGGATCGGGGGGTGGGTGGATCTGGTTGGGCTCCTGTTTAGAGTGTCCATGTGGACTCTGTCATAGAGTTATGCAGCACAGAAACAGACTCTTCAGTCTGACTCGTCTGCACCTAATCCCATTTGCCAGCATTTGGCCCACATCCCTCTAAAGGCTTCCTATCCACGTACCCATTTCAATGTCTTTTAAATGTTGTAATTGAACCCGGCTCCATCACTTCCTCTGGCAGCTCAGTCCATACATGTACCACTGTCTGTGTGAAAATGTTGCCTCATAGGTACCTTTTAAAAATTGCCCTCTCACGTTAACCCTATGCTGTCTAATTTTGGACTCACCTACTCTGGGGATAAAGGCCTTGACTATTCATCCTACCCATGCCCCTGATGATTTTGTAAACCTCTATAAGGTCACCCCTCAGCCTCCGACGCTCCAAAGAAAAAAAGCCCTAACCTATTCACCCTTCTTAATATTGTCAAAAGTATCCACAATAATCCAAGTTTTACTTGGCCCCTCTAGCCTTTTTGAGAAGCTAAGCTCTGTCTCCCAAAAGGGGAAGCAGTACAACGAGATCTGGTTGTCCGTCGTACACCAGTCGCGGATAGTGAGTGTTGCAGGAGCAGCAGGCGATGAAGAACACAAATGGGATGCTGGCCTTCATAGCAAGAGGATTTGAGTCTCGGAGCAGGGATGTCTCACTGCAATTGTCCAGGGTGAGACCACACACTGCAGTATTGTGTGTACAGTTTTTGTCTCCTTATCTGAGGAAGGATGTTTTGGTTACGAAGGGAACGCAGCGAAGGTTTACCAGGCCGATTCCTGGAAATGGCAAGACTGGCAGAGGAAGAGAGACTAGATCGGTTAGGATTATATTTATGGGAGTTTAGAGGAATGAGGTGGGAATCTCATAGGAACTTATAAAATTCGAACAGGACTAGACAGGGGCAAACACAGGAAGGATGTTTCTGAGATGGGGTAGGACTGAGATGGGGAGAAATGTCTTCACCCAGAGAGTGGGGAGCCTGTAAAATTCTCTGCCACAGAAATCGGGCCAGAATATTGAATGTTGTTCAGGAAGGAGTTTGACAGAATTCTTAGGGGCTAATGTGGTGGGTCAGGGGACTGAGTTGGATGATCAGGCATGGTCCCATTGAATGGGTGGAGCAGGCTGGAAGGGCCAAATGGCTGACTCCTATTTTGTATCTTCCCATAATTTTCTGGATCAGTGAATCCTACAGGCTCCCCACTGTATGGCTGAAGACATTTCTCCTCAACTCAGTCCTAAATGGCCTTTCCATGGTCCTCAGCTATTTATCTCTAGTTCACCAATATATGGCTGTGAGATGTGGGGATAATTTGCCTCTATCCTGAATCTTTAATGGTTAAAAAAAGGAACAATAATGAATGATACTCACGCCTGATGGACAAATGGAGCTGATTACTGCGTTTCCACACCTTACTGTCTGTAACAACGCAATGGTAAGTACCCGAATCCGCCACACGAGCTGACTCGGAGATGTAATCACTGTGGGTGGACAGAGACTGGAAAGGGACTCCATTTCTGTAAAAGCTGTACCACAAGGAAGCTTGGGAGAGATTCTCTTCAACCGAGCACACCAGTTTAACCCACTGGCCATCAAACAGTTGTCCCTCAGGACGTACGGTCAACTTAGGGACAGCGAACGCCTCTAGAAAGCAGAAGGAGATGTTTCTGTTTCAGCTTGTAGAGTTTCTGGGCTTGGGAAAGCTCAGTGATCAGACCAAGAGCAAGAAAATCCCGAGATGGAGTAAGCGCGGGAGACTTCGAACAATCATTTATTCTAGGCCCGAAACATCAGCCTTGCTGTTCCTATGATGCTGCTTGGCCTGCTGTGTTCATCCAGCCCTGCACCTTGTTGTCTCTGTTAGTATTGCGTCAGCTCAAGCTCAGATTTGGTGACAATTGCAATTGCATTTGGAATGAATACATGCAACCACAGTGAGAGTATTGTGTGCAGTTCTGGAATCCACATTATCAGAGGGATGTGACAGCATTGGGACAGGGAGCAGAGAGAGATTTACCAGGATGTTGCACTGGGGACTGGAGAGTTTCAGTGATGGAGAGAGATTGGACAGACTGGGGTTGTTTTCCTTAGAGCAGAGGGGATTGAGAGAGGGGGTCATGATTGAGATGTATAAAATGATGAGGGGCATAGATGGGGTAGACAAGAAGAAACTGTTCACCCTTAATGGAGGGATCAATGGCCGGGGTGGTGGGTGGTGAATAGATTGACGGTAAGGGGCAGGAGGTTAGCGGGCCTGTGAGGAAAAATATTTTCACTCAGAGGAACTGGAACTCACTGCTTGTAAGGATAGGAGAGGCAGAAACCCTCATCCCATTGAAGAAGTATTTAGATGTGCACTCACAATGCTCAGGCTACTGGGGCTAAGTGCTGGGGAAATAGGGATTAGAGAATAATGAGATGGCTGATTTTGGCTCGAAGGACTGTTAATTTGTGCTGTGGATTCTGCTATAATGTCAGATAGTTACGTTTAACAGAAATGTGAATGTAGTCGCTCCTCTTCCTCAGACCGTAAATCGTCTCGATCGTTTCACAGGCGTAATTCCCAGAAATGATTGCAGTCGCTGCACTGATGTTGAACACACTACCATCACTTGGCACGACCTCCAGAGCGATGCTGTCTCTGTAAAACAAGTAGCGAAGCTGGGCCAAGGGCCGTGCCATCTTGATAATGCATGTCAACACAAGCTGGAGCCCCTCGAATACTTCAGCTGCTGGCTCCACCCTCAGTACGGGCTTGGCAAAGCGTTCTGGAATGTAACACACAATCATGACTCATTAATCAACTGTTGCAATCGCAGAAGAAGAGATGCAATGGTGATGAGGGGCGAAGAATGTGAGTATTTAGAGACAAAGGATGGAGGATTGGGCAAAAATTTATCTCTCTCTTGTTTTCCAAATTTCAAATTCCGTTTTGATGCCACTAGAGGTATAGAATCAGAGTCATACAGTACAGAAACAGACCCTTCAGCCCAACTCGTCCATACTGACCAGGTTTCCCAAACTGAACTAGTCCCATTTGCCTGCGTTGGCCCATAGCCCTCTAAATCTTTCCTATTCATGTACCTGTCTGAATGTCTTTTAAATGTTGTAATTGTACTCGCCTCTACCACTTCCTCTGGCAGCTCGTTCCATTCATGCACTAGCCTCTTTGAAAAATTTGCCCCTCATGCTCCTTTTAAATCCTTCCTGTCTCACCTTAATGCCATTCCCTCTAGTTTTGGACTCCCCTACCCTGGAGAAAAGACCTTGGCTATTCACCCTATCCATGCCCCTCACAATTTTATATAACTCTGTAAGGTCACCCCTCAACCTCCGACAGTCCAGCATATTCAGCCTCTCCCAATAAAACAAACCTCTTTCAGTTTTTAGGAATCCTGGGATGGGTACAACACAAAAGCCAACTGTTTGTCCTCCTCATATCTCTGTCGGACCTTGTCCCATGGCTTCCCTCTCTCTATGAACCTGCATTCATCTCTCTCTTCAGAGAATCCGCCAGTACAAGTGGCGATCTAATTGAATGTTATCAGTCACCACCAGGATTATCGATAGGATGGTTGCCGGGGTGGGGGGCAATGCTGTCTTCACTTTAATTACACACGGCCCCACTTGGAGACCATTGGAAGTGTTGTGTATCCTGTTGGTCACCTTATTTAACAAATGAAATGAATTCATTGTGAGAGGTTCAGATTGTTTTTAATAGACTGTAAGACCATAAGACATAGGGGCAGAAGTAGGCCATTCAGCCCATTGAGTCTCTGCACTCCCATTCAATGAGATCATTGGCTGATCCAATCATCCTCAACTTCAATTTCCTGCCTTTTATTCCCCATAAGCTCCCTGATTAAAAATCTATCTCAGCCCTGAATAGACTCAACGACCCAGCCTCAACAGCCCTCTGTGGTAAAGAATCCCACAGATTCACTCCCCTCAGGGAGAAGCAATTCCTCCTCATCTCCGTCTTCAGCTGCGACCCCCTTATTCTGAGAAGATGCCCCTCTGGTTCCAGACACTCCCACATAGAGGAAATGACCTCTCTCCACATCTCTGCTGTCAAGTGCCTCTGAGAGCCTTCAATGAAGTCGCCTCTCATTCTTCAAAACTCCAATGAGGGCAGGCCCGACCTACTCAACCTCTCTCGCATCAAGCAGTCCCTCCATATTCAGGATCAGCTGAGTGGACCTTCTCAGGACCGCCTCCGAAGCCAGTCTATTTTTTCTCAGATACAGAGCTCCAAAAGTGGTCTGTCTTGTAGAATGTTAACAAAACCGCCTGACTTTCGTACCTCACTTCCTTCAACAAAAGGTTATTTGCTTTTCCTATGACCCCCTCACCTTGGACACTAGCTTTTTGTGTTTCACTGATGAGGACTCCCCAGTCCCTCTGTCCACAGCTTTCTGCAGTCTTTCTCCATTTAAATAATATTCAGCTCCTCCATTCTTCCTGCCTGGCTACAAAACCTCACATTCCCCACATTGTATTCCACCTGCCAGGTTTTCTGCCGCTCCCTTAACCCATCTGTATCCCTCTGCAGACTCTTTGCAACATTCTCACCACTCGTCTTCCCAACTATTTCCATGTTGTCCAGAAAAAGGGGTGACAGTCCAGTTCATTGACTGGCTCAGACCCCAGATGAGTGGGCTGTCTTGTAAAGACAAGATGGAAAGGCTCTAGACAGTGAAGAATATTATCTAAGTGTACAAAGCAACCTTGATCAATTGGGCCAATGGGCTGAGGAGTGGCAGATGGAGTTTAATTTAGACAAATGTGAGGTGTTGCATTTTGCTGAGATGAACAAGGGCAGAACTTACACCGCTAATGATAGAGCCCTGGGGAGTGCTGTCAAACAGAGCCCTGGATGGAGGAGTGGGTGGTTTCAGGTGCATATTTCCATGAAGGTGTCGTCACAGGTAGACAAGGTGGTGAAGAAGACATGTGGCACGTTTGCCTTCATTGATTAGAACACTGAGTACAGGAGTTGGGACATCATGTTGAGCTTGTACAGATGTTGGTGAGGCCACTTTTGGAATACTGTCTACAGTTCTGGTTGCCCTGCTATAGGAAGGGTACTATTAAATTGGAGAGGGTTCAGAGAGGATTTACAAGAATGTTACCAAGTTTGAAGGGTTTGAGTTAAAAGGAGAGGCTGGATAGACTATGATTTTTCTTTTCCCTGGAGCATTGGAGGCTGAGAGGTGACCTTTTAGAGGCTTATAAAATCATGAGGGGCATAGATAAGGTGAATAACTGAGGTCTTTTCCCAAAGGTAGGTCAGTCCAAAATTAGAGGGCATAAGTTTAAGATGAGAGGGGAAAGATTTAAAAGGGACTTGAGGGGCAACATTTCACACAGAGGGTGGAGTGTATATGCAACTATCTAAATTCAACTCCATCTGCCACTCCCCATCCCACTGGCCCAATTGATCAAGATTCCTTTGTAATCTTAGATATCCTTGGAGCATTTCAGCAATGAAGAGAGGCTGGATAAGCTTGGGTTATATACTTTAGAGCAGAGAAGGTTGAGGGGAGACATGACGGAGGTGTGTAGGATTATGAGCAGCATGGACAGGATGGATAGGAAGCAGCTGTTCGCCATAGTCGAAAGGTCAATTAAAAGGAGGGGGAGCGCATAATTTTAAAGTGAAAGGCAGGAGGTTTGGAGGGGGATTTGAAGATTGTTTCATCCAGAGGGTGGTGGGGATCTGGAATGCACTGCCTGGAAAGGTAGTTGAGGTGGGCAACCACAAAGTGCTTGGATGAGCACTCCAAGTGTCATAACATTCAAGGTTGTGGGCCTAGTGCGGGAAAGTGGGACAATGTAAGATTTAGTGTTGCTTTGGCAGGATAGACTCAATGGGCCAAAGGGACTCTTCTGTACTGTATGATTCAAAATGTCTCCAGTGTTTCCATCAGCAATCCAGAGAAATATGCACATTGTCTACCACAGATTGTAACATCAGATACTTACCTTGAACCTGAATCTTAACATTTTGTGATTTCCACCGGTTAATTTTACAATAGTACCAGCCACTGTCATCGGTGTCGTTTACTTTAATACTGTACAAACATTCATGACTTTTGGACTTCATTGAATGGATCTTCTTGCCTTTTCCGTAAAAGGCATATTCCCTCTCCCATTGGGATTTGTATTTGCCCCGACAATTCAGTTCCAGTGTCTCTCCTTCCAAAGGTGAAACTGGGACAACATGGAAAGCTACATATCCATCTAAGAATGAAAGCAAAGTTGCATCAGTACAGCTTACTATAGGGTTTCATTAAAGTGGGAACTGCTCCTAAACCATTTGCTTTCACATTGTTTCTGGTATGGACTTTCAAGTATTAATCTTGCCAACCTATCCCCAATATTTTCTACACTCCAGTCTGAATAAACAAATCAATAACATTAATTTGCATTCAACTTACCCGGAGTATTGAGGACAGTTTATGTCTCCTTACCTGAGGAGGTACCCCAAGACCATAAGAAATTGGAACTGGAGGAGGCCATTTGGTCCCCTTTCAGGTTGTAAACTGTCACATAATATAAGTCAGAACACTGCTCTGTCAGCTGAAATCAAATGTGAATAGAGATGAGGAGAAGCAGATGTACAGATATAATATGAGAGTTGATATGAAACTGAAGAAATGATAAGAGTAAAAGGCAATAATAGAAATTATTACAAATAGCAGCAGGAGGCAGACAAGAGTGCACAGTCAGTGAGATAATATGGATGTAAGTCTAACAGTTCTTACTGACCTTGTTTGATACTCTCAGACCTCAGAGCAAAGGATTCTATAGGCAATACTGATCATAAGTTATAGTCGATGCAAATCAGTTGGTTGGATATGAATAGGGATTGATGTGTTGATAGAGAAGGCAAGGGCACAACTCTCTGGGTGAAGGCATTTTTCCTCATTTCAGTCCTACCCTGTCTCCTTTAGACTGTGGCCCCCTGGTTCTGGACATCTCCCCACCCTCATGGGTCAACAGGAACATCCTTCCTGTACTTACCCTGTCTAGTCATAGAGTTATACAGCATGGAAACAGACCCTTTGGTCCAACCAGTCCACGCTGACCTTGTTCTAAAGTTAAACTAATCCCACCTGCCTGCATTTGTCCCATATATCTCCAAACCCTTCCTATTCTTGAACAAGTCCAAATGTTTGTTTTTAAAGTTATAACTGTACCTGCATCCACCACTTACTCCAGCAGTTCATTCTGTACACGAACTACTCTATGTAAAAATTGCCCCTCATGTTCTGTTTAAATGTTTCTCCTTTCACCTTAAAATTATGTCCCCTAGTCTTGAATCCCCCTTGCTAGGGAAAAGATATCTGCCATTCACCTTATCTATACCCTTCATGATTTTATAAACTCTATAAGGTCACCCCTCAACCTCATACTCTGCAGTGAAAGAACTCCCAGCCTATCCAGCCTCTCCTTATATTGCAAACCCTCCATTTCCGGCAACATCCTGGTAAATCTTTTTTGAACCTTCTCCTGTTTAATAATATCCTTCCCATAGCAGGGTGACTAGAACTGCACACTGTACGCTAGAAGAGGCCTCACCAACATCCTGAACAACCTCACCATGATTTCCCAACTCCTAGACTCAAAGGTCTGAATAATGAAGGCAAGTTTGCTAAATGCTTTCTTATCCACCCTACCTGTGACACAAATTTCAAAAAATTATGTACCTGAAACCCTAGATCTCTCTGCTTTACAACACTATCCAGGGCCCTACCATTAATTATATAAGTCTTCTCCTTTGTTTGTTTTACAAAAATACAGTACCTCACATTTATCCAAACCAATCTGCCACTTCATAGAATCCCTACAGTGTGGAAACAGGCCCTTTGGCCCTACAAGTCCACACTGAACCTCAGAGCATCATACCCAGACCCATTCCCCTATAACCCACCTAATCTACACCTCCCTGAACACTATGGGCAATTTAGCTTAGCCAATCCACCCAGCCTGCACATCTTTGGACTGTTGGAGGAAACCAGAGCACCCGGAAAAAACCCACGCAGACATGGGGAGAATGTGCAAGCTCCACACAGACAGTCACCTGAGGCTGGAATTGAACCTTGGACCCTGGTGCTGTAAGGCAGCAGTGCTAACCACTGTGCCCTTATCAGCCGGTTGACCCAATTGATCAAGATCCCTTTATATCTTAGCTAACCTCATACAATTGCAAAAGCAACTTTGGTGTCGTCTGCAAACTTACTAACCATGCCTGCTGTATTCTCATCCAAATCATTTATATAAATGATAAAAAAAAATGTACTAATCCCTATGGAAGACTGCTGGTCACAGGCCTCCAGTCTGAAAAAATAAACCTCCACCACCACCCCCTGTCTCCTACCATGAAGCCAATTCTGTAACCACTTGGCAACCTCACCCTGAATCCCATTTGATCTAACTTTATTAATGAGGCGACCATGTCGAACCTTGTAAAAGGCTTTTCTAACATCAAGGTAAACAATGTCTACCACTCTGCCCACATCAATCTTTTTGTGAGACATGATTTTACATAGAACATAGAACATAGAACAGTACAGCACAGTACAGGTCCTTCGGCCCACGATGTTGTGCTGAACTTTTACCCTAAACCTAAAGTCTATTTAAGATCTACCCCTACCTTATACTATCATCCATATGCCTATCTAATAGCCGCTTAAATGCCCCTAATGAAGCCAAATCCACTACCCTCTTCGGCAATGCATTCCACGCCCCTACCACTCTCTGACGTCTCCCCTATATCTACCTCCACTCACTTTAAAACAATGCCCCCTCGTAATAGCTACCTCCACCCCAGGAAAATGTCTCTGGCTGTCCACTCTATCTATACCTCTGATCATTTTGTACACCACTATCAAGTCACCTCTCATCCTTTGTCGTTCGAAAGAGAAAAACCCTAGCTTGCTCAACCTTTCCTTGTAAGACCTTCCCTCCATTCCAGGCAACATCCTGGTAAATCTCCTCTGCACCTTTTCCAACACTTCCACATCTTTCTTGTAATGAGGTGACCAAAACTGGACACAATACTCCAGATGTGGCCGAACCAGGCTTTTGTATAGCTGGAGCATAACTTCATGGCTCTTGAACTCAATCCCTTTATTAATGAAAGCTAACACACCATAAGCCTTCTTAACAACTCTATCCACCAGGGTGGCAGCTTTCAGGGAACCGTGAACATGAACACCAAGATCCCTCTGCTCCTCCACACTGCCAAGAATCTTTCCATTAACCCTGTATTCTGCTTTCAAGTTTGTCCTTCCAAAATGAATCACCTCACACTTTTCAGGTTTAAACTCCATCGGCCACTTCTCAGCCTAGCTCTGCACCCTATCAATGTCCCTTTGTAACCGAGAACAGCCCTCCGCACTATCCACAACTCAACCCACCTTGTTATCATCTGCGAACTTATTAATCCACCCTTCCACTCCTACATCCAAATCATTTACAAAAATCACAAATAGAAGAGGACCCAGAACTGATCCTTGAGGTACATCACTCGTAACTGAGCACCATGTTGAACATTTTCCATCCACTACCACCCTTTGTCTTCTAAGGGCCAGCCAATTCTGAATCCAATCTGCCACATTTCCCCCTATCCCATGCCTCCTTACTTTCTGCATGAGCCTACCATGGGGAACCTTATCAAATGCCTTACTTAAATCCATGTATGCCACATCTACTGCTCTACCTTCATCCATGTGTTTGGTTACCTCTTCAAAGAATTCAATAAGGTTTGTGAGGCATGATCTATCCCTCACAAATCCACGCTGACTATCACGAATCAAACTGTGCCTATCCAAGTGATCATAAATCCTATCTCTCAGAGCCCTTTCCAATAATTTGCCGCCCTTTCCAATAATTTGCCCACCACTGGAGTAAGACTAACTGGCCAGTAATTTCCGGGGTTATCCCTATTCCCTTTTTTGAACAAGGGAAAGGCGTTTGCCATTCTCTAATCTTCTGGCATTATACCCATGGACAGTGAGGACAAAAAGATCATCGCCAAAGCCCCTGCGATCTCTTCCCTCGCTTCCCATTGAATCCTTGGATAATTCCCATCAGGCATGGGGGATTTATCTATCTTCAGGTTCCTCAAAATTTCTAGTACATCTTCCTTACTAACATCTACCTCCT
>NC_063378.1:1349028-1356582 GCF_021869965.1 Rhincodon typus | reverse complement strand
AGGGATGAGAAACTTCAGTTATGAGGACAGATTGGAAAACTTGGGGCTGCTTTTCTTGAAGAGGAAAAGGTTGAAGGGAAATTTAAATATTGGGCGGAGGGTCTAATGATAACCATAAGTCCATTGTCGATTGTTGGAAAAACCTTTCTGCTTCACTCCTTACCTGGTCTGGCCTACATGTGACTCCAGACCCACAGCAATGTGGTTGACTCTTAACTGCCCTCTGGGCAATTAGGGATGGGCAATAAATGTTGCCTAGCTAGCAACACCCTCACCCTGTTAATGAATAAAGGAAGAGTGTTTTTATTTCATGTTGTGACCCATGGAAAGTTGGGACTGCAGCGAGGGTGCACTCCTCCAGCCTCATTGCTAACCCTCAGTTTGGAGACCATCCTGGTAAATGTGCTTTCTCATGTAGGACTGAGATTCTATTTGAACTGACGCTTCACGTTATAGTTATCTAAAAACGTCCATTCTCTGTCTGTTAGATTTCACAGATAAACCCATGATATTCCCTGTGGAAATTATCACAGGAAAGCGTGTGAACCTGAGCTGCACCTTCAACACAACATGCAATGGAACAGCTCCTGCCTTAACCTGGGACACTCCCACTGCAGTACCTGGATCAGTCTCAAACACTGTAACTCAGCATGGTGTCACTCTGACCTATACTTCTGTTTTGAGCCTGACACCATCACTCAGACACCAGGGGCAAACTCTCACCTGCAGAGTGAGTTATCCAACTGTTTCATCAGTGCAGACCCTCATACTGACAGTGCAATGTAAGTATAGACATCCTTCATTCAACTTTCCTGAAATAGCTTACTTTGTGCACAGCAAGATTCCACAATTTCTAATATCCTGCACATCTGGTTTCAACTGAGCAATCTCAGACTGAGAAGGCAAAGACTGTTTTGTCGCATTAAAGATGAGTGTTGCACTCCCTCAGTACCAACATTCAGGTAGTGAGGCCTTTTTTCTGCACTGACTCTTCAACATGCAGCATCCCCTCAATGACTGACCATCCATCAGTGTGGCACTCCTCAGCACTGACTCTCTGACTGTATGGTAGTTCCTCAGTACTGGTCCTCTCACAGTGCGGCACTCCCTCAATACTGACCCTCTAGCAGTGCAGCTCTCCATCAGTACTAGCTCTTTGACAGTGAAGTTGCCAGGGTTGGAGGACTTGTGCTACAGGGAGAGGGTGAATAGCCTGGGGCTATTTTCCCTGGCGCGTTGGAGGCTGAGGGTGACCTTACAGAGGTTTATAAAAACATGATGGACATGGATGGATAGGGTGAAGAGCCAAGGTCTTTTTCCCAGGGTAGGAGAGTCCAAACCTGGTGGGCATAGGTTTAAGGTAAGAGTGAAACATTTAAAAGGGACCTAAGGGGCAACTTTTTCACACACAGGGTAGTGCATGTATAGAACTGGCTGCCAGAAGAAGTGTTGGAGAATGGTACAATTTCTACATTGAAAAGGCAGCTGAATGGGTATAGGAATAGGAAGAGTTTCGAGGGATATGGGCCAAATGTTGGCAAATAGGGCTAGATCAACTTAGGATATCTGGTCAACATGGATGAGTTGGACCGACGGGTCTGTTACCGCACAGTACAACTCTGACTCTTACTCTATTTATACTGAACAGAAGTATCTGCTTCAGTTATGTGATTTATGCATAAGGAAACTCCATTGATAGCTCATCCTTCATAATTGCAGGGCCTATCAAAGTGCTTCACAGTCAATGTAATTAACTGATCAATGTTTGCTTTTAGACCGACCACAGAATCTCTCAATTACTTCCGTTGATGAGATTAAAGATTCATCAGTCAATAGAATTGAGGGGAAAGCTGCAGTGATAATCTGCTCTGTCAAGAGTTTCCCATCTTCTAACCTGACATGGAGACATCTTAATGTCACAATGAACAGAACAAGTTCCAACAATGAGCTGTGGTTGGACATTCCTCACGTTACATCCAGGGAGACTGGAGACTATCAGTGTGTGGCAGAGAATGACCATGGAGCAGTGGAGAGCTCCATAACCAATACTGTGCTATATGAGACACCCAATTCAACAAACAACACCTGCACAGAAAACAGCAGGCCAAGCAGCATCAGAGGACCAGGAAGACTGATGTTTCGGGCCTAGACCCTTCTTCAGACCTCTTCTTCTAGGCCCGAAATGTCAGCCTTCCTGCTCCTCTGATGCTGCTTGGCCTACTGTGTTCATCCAGCTCTACACCTTGTTATCTCAGATTCTCCAGCATCTGCAGTTCCTACTATCTCTGCACAGAAGACTGTGCTTTTATTTGTTCTAGAGTTTTTATTTGCTGGATCCATTTGTCCTATGTATAATAGCAATCTGACAATATTTTAACATTCAGGGAACATGACATCATGTTGATTTCCACTGTCAAACAAGCATGCCGCTTGTTGTCAAGTTTTGGATACGTCAGAGTTTAGTCCAAGGATTCAGAGTCAGTTTGAGAGAGTGAAAAAGGGAAAGAGAGAGAGAAACAAAGAGAATGAGAGAGAGAAAAGCACAGGCTAAATTCCAACAATGACCTGTGGTTGGAGATTCCTCATATTACCTAGTTACTCTGGATATAACAGAGAGACAATCAGTGTGTGGCAGAGAATGACCATGGAGTAGTGGAGGGGTCCATAACCATCACTGTGCAAGGAGAGTGTGCACGGCATTCAACATCTACATTGGAGGGCAATAGACAGAGATTGTGGAAGGTGCCAACAACATCAGGATGAAAAGAAATGAGGTGCTGCAAGCTGAATTTGCTAGGATATAGACTGGAGAAAAAAGGATTTCATAAGTCGTAATCTCTGGATTACTTCTACTGCCACATCCTAGTGAGTATAGAAATTAGTGGTCCATCCAGGTGAATGTGTGGCTGGACAGGTGCACAAGGGAGACCTTTAGATTTCTGGGACATTGGGATTCTTTGTGGGTGGTGGGGCCTGTACAAGGCAGGCAGGTTGCACCTGAACCAGAATGGGACCAGCATCCTTGTGGGGAGGTTTGCTGGTGCTAATGGGAAAGGTTTAAACTAACTTGGCAATGGGTTGAGATCCTGAGGGATGGTTCAGCAAGGGAAGATGCGCAGCCAGAACTAGAATAGACAGCGAGAGAGTCAGGAATGGACAGGAATTATGGCCCTGTGAAGGCACATGGAGTTTGAAAAGGCTGGATGCTATTTACTTCAATGCAAAGAGTCTAACAAACAATGGGCAAGGACACAAATTAAAATATGGAGTATGCTGCCATTGTTGCCACTGAGACACAGTTGAGAGAGGGACGAGATTGGCAACTCAATATTCCAGAATACAGGATCTTCAGCTAGAACAGGGAAGGAGGTAAAAGAAAAGGAGATGTCGCAAAACTGATCAGGGAATCAATTACAACAGTAAGTACGGTGGACATGTTAGTGGGCTCCTCAAGTGAAGCCATTAAGTAAAACTTAGACACCAAAATGGAGCAGTCACACCATTGAGTGTACACTATGGGCTCCCGAACAGTCAGAGAGAAATGGAACAGCAGGTATGTAGGCAAATTTCAGAGAGTGTCAAAGGAATAGATCATAACAGTGAGAGATTTCTTCCTTCCCAAAATTAACTGGAGTGGTCATAGTGTGGAAGGCTTAGAGCGAACGGAATTCTTAGGATACATCCAGCACAGCTTTTTAAGCCACTACATGGAAGGCCCTAAAGGAGAGGCAATGGTCCTGGACTTAATTTTGAGCAATGAAGCAGAACAGCTGGTTGAAATATCTGAGGAGGAGCATTTGTAGACAGCGATTATAACTCTGTTAGATTCAAGCTCATCATGGAAAGGGACAAGGATGGGTCTGAAATCGAAGTTCTAAACTGGGGAAGGCTGATTTTAATAAGATCGGATATGACTTGGCCAGAGTGGACGTGGAGACATGATTTTCAGTAAATCTGTGTCAGAAAAGTGGGAAACATTCAAAAAGGAATTAGGGAGAGTACAGGCGCACAATTTCCAAGAAACATTAGTTGTGGGGGGTGGGGAGACTAACAAATCCTGTGAACCCTGGATGTTGAGGGACATGCAGGACTGGATAAAAGAGAAAAAGTGAATTTTACGCAGGTACTGGGGGCATAAACAAAAGATCTACAAGAATATGGAATGCGTAAGAGGGATATTGAAAAAGAAATTAGGAGAGCAAAGTGAGGGCATGAAAGGATAATGACAGATAAAATGCGGGAACTTCCCAACTTCTTTTACAAGGGTTAAAGAATAATTTAGATAAGAATTAAGAACCACAGTGTTAGTTTATGTGTAGACCCAGTGGATATAGTTGGGTTCTAAATGAACATTTTGCGCCAGTGTCTATCTCATTCGTGAACAATGTGGGTATAGAAATCAGTAGGGAGGCGTGAAATAATTAAAGAAATCTGCATAGATAGAGAGGAGGTTCTGATGGTCTGGCAGGCCTAATTCACCAGGACCAGATGAAGTGTATCCGAGGCTGTTCAGTGAGGCAAGGGAGGAGATAGCAGAGGCACTAGCAAATATTTCCAATTCTCTGTGGATGCAAGAGAGGTGCCAGAGAACAGGAGACAGTCAGCGTGGTTCAGTTATGTAAGAATGAAGGGCAATGCATTTGATGTTGTCTACTTGGACATTAGCAAGGCTTCTGATAAGATCCCACTTGAGAGACTAATAATGAAGGTAAGAGCCCATGTGAACCAAGAAAAATTGGCAATTTGGATTCAGAACTGGGCAAATGGCAGGAAGTAGAGGGTGATGTTCAAAGCGTGTTTCTGTGGCTGGAAGCCTGTGTCCAGTGGATTCCACAGGGATCACTGTTGGGGCTCTTGCTGATCTAAGTATGTACAAAAGATTGAGAAATGAATGTAAGAGTGTTGATCAGTCAGCTCAGTTCACGGATGATACAAAAATGAGTGATCTGATAAATAGTGAGGAAGATAGCCTTAGATTACAGGATGATACAGACAGGCTGATCAGTGGCAAATGGATTTCAACCCAGGTAAATGTGATAATGATGCACTTGGGCACAATAAAATAATCAAGGGAATACACAATGAATTGTAGGAACCTGGAGAGCACTGATGATCAGATGGATCTTGCTGTGTATATCTACTGGTCCCTTAAGGTAACGGACCCACAGACAGAACTGCCTTTCCTCAGCACTGACCCATAGGTAGTGCAGTCTTCCCTCAATTCTGATCCACAGACAGTGCTGTCTTCCCTCAATACTGACCCTTGGAGTGTTGCACTCCCTCATTATTAACCCTATGAGTTTGCTGTACCCTCTGGTACTGAACTGTAGTGTTTGCCTGATTTGTCTGCTTTATGTCAAAGGAACCTATAGATTTCACACCTTTCATATTTTCAGGATCTCTCAAAATGTTCCACAGCCAATATGTGTTAACTAATCTTTATTTGTTTTTAGACGCACCACAGAATCTCTCAATTACATCTCTTGCTATGATTAAAGATTCATCAATCAATATCATTGAGGGGAAAACTGCAGCGATAATCTGCTCTATCAACAGCTTCCCAGCTTCTAACCTGACGTGGAGACATCTTAATGCCACAATGAACAGAACAAGTTCCAACAATGAGCTGTGGTTGGAAATTCCTCACATTACATCCAGGGAGACTGGAGCCTATCAGTGTGTGGCAGAGAATGACCACGGAGCAGTGGAGGGCTCCATAACCATCACTGTGCAATGTGAGACTCCTGTTACATTTGTTCATTGTTACAAGATCTTTAGAGACGCTGCTGGCATTGTATTGATTCCACTCTAGATTTCTTCAACATTCCCTCATTCCATGGCTCCACTGTTATCCACCGTTTGACATTTCTTTATTGTTTTGTTGTTTGTACCCCCAATTTCTCCAACAACTGTTGCTGAGACAAAGACAGTTCTCCATTTCTATGTCTGAACTGATTGGTCCATTTCAGTCTAACTGGACATAACACCACTTTTAGTTCCTGATCTTATAATCTTTCTCTAAAGTGCTTACTTGTCCTGCTCTCCACCAGCTGAATATGAGCATCCTCAGTCGTACGTTCATTTCAAAAGCTGTTACCCTCCTCTCATCTAATTTCTTCAGCATCTGACTCTCACATCCATTGAGTACAACACGCCGCAGTAATGACTGCACCCGATGTTTTCTCAGCTTCATGGTGTTGTTTTCAGAGACTGAAGTCACTGGTCACTGTGCTTACACTGTGTTTTTCTAAGCCACATTTCATTCCTGGATGTAACTTTGATATTTATCATTGAGCATTATCATTGGAATTTGTCTACTCTCCCTACATCAGTGCACCTAATCTTGATATCCTCATTACTGTTTAGAGCCATTTTGTTGGTCATTGCCTCATTCATGTTCAATCCAAATGGCTCTCTGTGTATTTTGTCTGGGAATATCATACTCTCCAGCTCCTCTTTTGTTCTGTTTCTGTGTGTGATATCATCTGCACACCAGAGATTCCACAGCCACATCTCTGCATACAAATTAATATCCCCAAGAGCCTGTCAGCTTCACAGTATCTAGGACAGGCATGTGGATGTGTGTAAACACAGATACAAACACTTTCACACTCTCTTTTCAGGGGCTTTTTAAGTTAAACCACTTTGACCGTGCTTCCGGTCAGTGACTGAAGATCTCCTTATGTGGGTCAGGATCATGTTTTGTCTGAAGGAGGTGAAAAATGAGGAAGGGAATTCCAGATCTTAGGGCTCCAGGTAGTTGAAGGTCAAGGGATGGATATCAGGAAATACTCAAGAGGCTGGAACTGGAGAAGTGTAGAGATCTCAGAGGGTTACAGGCCACAGGGATTACCTGCTGATTCTCCTCTGCTCTTGTTCCAGATCCCCCACGGCAGACCACAGCGTCCATCAGTGGACCCTCCGGTGGGATCAGAGAAGGACACAATGTCACATTAACCTGCTCCAGTGAAGGTGTCCCACCGATATCTCATTACACTTGGTTCAGGATCGAGGGAAACACGAGCACCCAGTTAAACACGAGCAGCCGGATTCTCTCCTTCACTCCAGTGACACGTGGGAATGATGCCAGTTTCTACTGCACAGTGACAAACCCATTGGGTAACAGCAGCTCCAACACGATCCACCTGAACGTGGAATGTAAGCATTTTACTTTGTCTGTATCTTCTTAAAACTCAGGAACTGTCTGTCTCAGGATTAGCTTACTCACTGTCATTTAGAATAAGGAGGGGTCACCTTCTTGCTGCTGTAACTTCTGCCTCACTGAAATACAGAGACCCACACCAGGATAAGTAATCAACATTGGCTCCTAAGCATCTTTAAGGAGGAGAGAGAGGGGCATGGAGGATTAGGAAGGAAATTTCAGAACTTAGAGTCCCAAGCAGCTGAAGATATGCCCAGCAGGATGGTGGAGGGATGGAAATCGGGGTATGTTCAAGAGGCCAGAATTGGAGGAGGGTAGATATCTTGGAGGGGGTAGAGGCTGGAGGAGGTTACAGAGTTAGGGTGGGGTGTAGGGGCTGGAAGAGGTTACAG
>NC_063378.1:1337753-1349018 GCF_021869965.1 Rhincodon typus | reverse complement strand
GCGGTGTAGGGGCTGGAAGAGGTTACAGAGTTAGGGAGCGGTGTAGGTGACAATGGTTCAGTTAATGATACAGCGTGATTACTGAATACAATGCGATGCCAATTCACACATGGGAGACCCAGAGTTTTAGATGTAGGAGATGGGGGACCAGCAAGGAGAGGATTGAGATGCTTGAGTTTGGAGTGAAGCAAGGCACTGACAAAGGTTTCAGCATTAAGGTTGTAACTCTACCATTTTTGGCTACTTGCTGTCATTCCCTCCTCAGATGGTCCGAAGATTTCCCAGAAGTCAGAATGTGCTCAGAGGGCAGAGGGGATCACCTGTGTCTGTGTGGCCTACTCCAACCCCCCCGCAGACCTCACCTGGCACCTGCCCCATGCCAACCTCAGCAGTAACCAAACACACAGAGGTTTTGTGTCACAGCAACGCAGGGAGGGGCATCTGGTGATGTGTTCCCTGATCCTGATGGGACATCAGGATGAAGAAAAATTTGTAGCATCCTGCTCGGTTCAAAACCCGCATGGGGCGGCCATGTTCAAGGTGTATCTTTGGATACAAGGTGAGAGTAGCACTCGGGATCGTTCTCTGCTTGCCTTCTTTACTCTTAACTCTAGAATCCTCTCCCTCACCCTCTCCCACACTCTCTACCTCCTCTAAGATGCTCTTCCCCAGCAGTCTCTGTTACAATTACAACACTGAATACTATTTGAGTCAGACCTTTCAGGAGACGATGTCAGGAAGACTTTCTTCACACGAAGTGGGGTGGAAATCTGGATCTCTCACCAACATTCCTTCAACCCCCTGAAAAACATAATTTTCATCGAAAATAAACATAGACAACACAGCAGGGAGTGGTGTCAAGGTGGATTGCAGGGGAAGAACGTTGTTGGGTGGGTAGGTGTCCAGGGTGGATGTCTCCGCTCTATACTGATGGGGGATAAGTGTGGAGCATCTCAGAACCATTAGCAGAACGGTGTTTCAGGTCTACGAGCAGGACTGGCTGTTGGGTCTTCAGGCCAGTAGCAGGGTGGGTGGTATCAGAGTTTCAGGCCATTGGCAGGTTGGGTATGGGGTCTGATCCCAGTGGCTCAGGCCAGCGATGGGGAGGAGGTGAATCATTTTGAGCTGGGGAGAGTTGCCTAGAGGGCAGTTAAGAGTCCACCACATTGCTGTCGGTCTAGATTCACATGTAGCCCAGACCAGGTAAGGATGGCAATTTCCTTCCCTAAAGGAGGTTAGTGAACCAGATGGGTTTTTCTGACCATCGACAATGGATTCACGGTCATCATTAGACCCTTAATTCCAGATATTTTATTGAATTCAAATTCCACCATCAAACCCAGATCCTCAGAACATTATTTGGGTCTCTGGATTAACAGTCCAGCGATAATACCACTAGGCCATCATCTCCCCTGACATTGTCAGATGTCCAGGGAATGTAAGGGTTTGGTTGAGGAGAAACTAGGGGCTTTGTGGTCAGTTGGGGGTCAGGGGTCAGTGTAATAGCTATCCAGATGTTTGACTAGATTTTTAAATTGGCTGACATTTCCTGGGTACCTATGGACATAAAGAAATTGTTCCCCTCCCAAGACTCTAACTTTAATGGGCTCTGTCAGAACATTCCAGAGGCAGAATGGCCAATCACAATCTCCAATGTCCTGGACAATTCCCATGGAGGCAGCTGCTTGTGGACCCTGCGCTGTGGTATTCCAATAACTAACTGTCCATTGGAATATTTGGGCAAATGTACATAGAAATGATACATAGATTACATCCAGAAGGAAGATGTCCACTAATACATTGCTCAGATTGTGACAGAATATGCTTACAGCCATTGTTATACTTAATAAGCATGGAATGTCGGAATTGTGACTGAGATCTGACAGCAAGATCTCAGAAACAGCAATGTGACAGGTTACGAAGCATGTCACTAATGTCCCATCAGTGAAGAAAACCTGCTGTTTTATCCTGATCAGTCTGTACAGATGACTTCAACCTCAAACTCTAAAGTTGTTACCGTTTAACGGCCCTCTGAAGTCCTCTCTTGGTTTGTGTCAAACCAGCAGTTCAGGAAAAAGCCACCCCACCACCTTCTCAGGGAGTAATAAATGTCAACATTGCTTGACAATAAAAATGGAGCATATTACCTCTCAAGATACACCAGAGCACCATTCCAAAACTATAACATCATAATTAATGGCTGTTTTGACAGGTAGAGATTCCAAAAAATGGACAGTGGGACTGGTCATGGCTGGAATCCTGTTAAGTGTTTTCCTGGCTGGAATCTTAATCTTCCTGCATGTGCAAAAGTAAGTCTGAATGCTTCATTCAATTTTACTCTGAATATTTGCTTCCACTTTCTTTCTTCCAGTAGGTGACTGTTCCCTTGGGGTGAGGCACCAGACACTCCTTCTATAACTGGTCCCCATGTCCCTGTGATCCAGGGAGGGCCTTTCATTGATGGGTGTCCAGGTGAATAGCTATGAGCTGTTGTGATCAGGAACACACTGCCCGATAGGCATGGGAAAGCAGATTCAAAAAGAATTTCCAAACATGTAACCGTATCTGTGCTGCACTGACTCTCTGGTACATCGTAACCACATTGTGATGTTGTGTTATTGCAGGAGAAAGACAGCGACTGAGGAAGCATCTTCAAAGACCAATGACATTTCATTGATCTACAGTCGACTGTCTGTGAAACACCAGGTACAGAAGCTGTTTACACTCCTCCAAAACAATCAATTTCAGCATATAAACAATGCAACACATCAAACCCAAGGATGTTCTCCACACGAACATTACCTACCCAAAGCTACAGAGCAGTAATGGGACTGTGCATAGAGGCATGGACCAGAATAGACACATATCAGATGAGAACAGTGTGAAGGTTGCGCGCAGCCAACATGGTTGAATAGGCAACATGTGTCCCAGATTCCCAGACAGATTACCCATGGATTTCTTCCTCTGGAGTAAGCAATGGTTCAGTGGGCACGCACTCTCACCTTCCCTTTTTCAGAGTTGGAAGGTCATGGGTTTCATAACCAACTCTGTAAATTTAAACATAACTTGACAGCACTGTCACTTTGGACTGTTAGTACTGAGAGTGTACTGAAATGTCGGAGGGTCAGGACTGAGGGAGTGCCTCACTATCACAGGGTCAGTGCTGAGGGAGTTATTACTTATCCCTCAATCAACATAATTACAAAGTTGGTTGATGTCAACTGTTTATTACATTGCTGCTTCACTTCCTACATTATAGCAGTGAATACACTGGTGACGGTGTTTTGGAATGTTCAGTGTGAGGGAATAGAGCTTAAACCTAAATTTGAGAATAAAACAATGCCATTCTAACTCAGAAGTGAAAAAGGGTTGAAAGTGGGAGATTGCAAGAGGAGCAAGAGAAAAAGTGACAGAGAGAGAGAGAGAAAGGGATGATATAGAGTAACACAGACAGATAGGGAGAGAAATAAGGTTACACCCATTGAACATGAATGACACTCACCACGCGTACAACAATTTAACCCAATATGTGTCAGTAAGTTGTCAGAATATCTTCTGTTTCCATTTCTCTAATGGAATTCTGCACTGTTGGAGGTGCATCTTTCAGATGGCACATTAAGCCATTCTGTCTGCCCTCTGAGCATATTGAAGATCCCATGGCCAGTACTTGGAAGTGAATCAGGGAGCAGTTCTCCTTAGTGTCCTGGGGCCTATCATTATCTCCCTCAAACAAAACAGCATTAAAAAATGTAATGACGTGAGTTATTCCAATACAACTGTTGAGAGTTTGCTGTGTGAAAGTTGGTTGCTGGGTTTCCTATATTACATCACTGACTACAGTTCAATAAATAAACTCCCTCAGTGGCTGAGGAGAATTTGGGACGTTCAGTCTCTGTGAACAATGAGCTCATCACTTTAGCCTTCAAGGTAAGAAAGGGCAGGTTAAATCCACTGAACAACGACTGACTCCCACAAGTGCAATAATTTAAACCTTTCCCTGCCGATAAACGATGTAAGAACATCTTCTGTTTCCATTTCTCTGTAGGATTTACAGAACATCATGGTTACTGACTCTCAGAATATAACCAGGGACACAACTAGTGAGGGGGAGACACGAACTTCCCGAGATGTCTTTGAGGGTCCAGTGGGAGGAGATGCTGCACACCACAACAGACATGAGGATGTTCTCTATGCCAACATCAACTTCTCAAAGCTGCTGAGCAGTGATGGGACTGTGCAGAGGGGCGGGGACACAGAATATGCACAGATCAGATTCCAGCCACATTGAGAGAGAAACAGGGAGAGGGGTGTGAGGCCTGTGTGCAGCAAATATGGTTGAATAATAATAAAGAGAAAATTACATTGCTGAACTTTGTGGTTAATTCTGCACATGCTTTCCAAATGATGTATCTTTAAGGTTTTGGAGTAGATTTGTCGCTCAAGTTGTGGATGTTGAGGTTGGTTGGCTTGCTGAGCTGGTTTGTTGTTGTTCCGCAGATGTTTCATTACCCTGCTGGGTAACATCATCAGTGCAGCCTCCGATGAAGCACCGTTCTGTTTTCCCGCCTAGTTTTTAATCTCTGGAGTCTGTTGAGCTGGATTACCTCACTTCTGGTTTTCCTTCGCAATGGAGTGTATATGGGGTCGAGTTCTATGTGTTTATTAATGGCTTTCTTCGTGGAGTACCAGGCTTCTCGGAGCTCCCGTGCCTATCTTTGCTTTGCTTGTCCCAGGATTTTGGTGTTGTCCCAATCAAATTGGTGGTTTTCCTTATCCATGTGGAAAGGGCTGAGTGTTGGTCACGTCTTTTTGTAGCCAATTGGTGTTCATGTACTCTTGTTGTTAATTTCCTTCCTGTTTGTCTGATTTAGTGTTTGTCACAGTCTCTGGAGGGAATCTTGTATATGACATTGGTCCTGTCCATAGTGAGTAGTGGATCTTTGGTTTGGGTGAGCAGTTGTCGTAGGGTTGATGTGGGTTTGTGAGGTACTCTGATGTCCAGTGGTTGTAGGAGTCTTGTGGTTAGTTCCAGTGTGTTCCTGATGTAAGGTAGCGTGATGCATCTTTTTCATGCTGTCAGAGATTGTACGAAACTTATGAATAATTTTACAGATATTAGTAGAAGCAGTTACCATGAAGCTTCACAATATGTGACCATTATTTGGGAACTTTGGATCCAAAGTGGAGGAATGATACAGAAGCGGTTCTAACAGAACTAGCATTGATAGCAGCTTCCAAAGCATCACACTGGGATAAAATGACCTGGCTTAATTAGAAAATGGTGAAATTTTAACTTCAAATGAAATATGGAACTAAATTACCAATGATGACTGTGTAACAATGGGCTGAATGGTCTACTTCTGCTCCTCTCTCTTATGGTTTAAACATTTCTCATCATCACAAAAACCCATTTGGCTCAATAATGTCCTTTAGGGAAGGAAATTGACCAGAATAGATGCAAGTTCAAACCCACAGCAATGTGATTGATTCTTAACTGTCCTCTGAAATGATCTAGCAAACTACTCAGTTGTATTAAACTGTGAAAACAGCTCAGTAAAAGAACAAAACAAGGCAGACCACCAGACACCAAAGTCCTCCTCAGCAACATCACGGAGAATGTGCCAAAATTTGAACTGCACTTCAAACTGGATATCCATGATGCACTGTGGGCTATCAACAGCAGAATTGTACTCCAATACAATCTTCAACCTCATGTGGGCCAGCATATTCCCCTATTCTAGTATTAACATTGGGCCAGGGATCAACCCTGGTTCGATGGAGAGTGCCAGGAGCAGCGCCAGGCATACCTAAAAATGGAGCATTCACCTGGTGAAGCAACAGCACAGGACTATTTGTGTGTCAAAGAACATAAGCACCAAATATTAGACAGAGCTCAGTGATTCAACAACCAATAGATCAGGTCTGAGTGTTGCAGTCCTGCCAAACCAGGTTCTAAATGGTGATGGATAATTAAACGACTCTCTGGAGGAGAAGGGTCCACAAATATTCAATGTTGAATTATGGGGGAAGCTCTGCACATCAATGCAAAACAGAAGACTGAAGGATCTGCAACAATCTTCAGTTAACAGTGCCAACTGGATGATCCATCTCAGTCTCCTCCTGAGGCCTCCAGCATCACAATGGCAGTTCTCCATCACTTTGATTTACTCCACTTGATATCAAGAAATGGCTGACACCACTGGACACTGCAAAGACTATGGGCCTGACAATATTCTGCAAACTTGCAACCCGAGCCAAGCTGTTCCAGTACAACTACAACACTGGCATCTACAGAATAGTAATTTAATCTCACTTGTATTGTTCAAAAAAACAGTGAAAAGAGTTTTGTCAGCAGACTTTGGTGCCTATATTTATAACAGAAATCATATGTTAAAAAAAACATTAAAACAAAGTCCATCTTTGTTCAAACCATGGCTCATGGGTTCCCAACGTTGAGAAAAAAACAGGAACCACATTGTTCATCGCTGCAGAAAGCCGACATCGAAGCTGCCGGATCTCGGGCCGGACCACCATGCTGCCGAGGGTGCGGCAGAAGCCACCTGAAGGACCCACCTCATTAACGAAGCAGACCACCACACTGGGCCATTGGAATCCAGAGCGGGAAGACACCCTAGAAGCTGCCTTAAGGAATCCCGGGCCGGACCCACCAAGTCATCGAAGCCACCATGGCCGCCGATACAGAACCCACATCGCATGACCCACCAGGGTGCAGCCACAGTGGCCACAAGGAACAGACCACATCGCCTTCACTGCTGCAGCAGCCTCCTGAAACATCCTTCCTGCACCAAAGCTGTTAAAAGAAGCAATGTGGAAAATTGTCGCATAGAAAATTTTATCTCAGCTTCTAGGTCAAACTACACATCAACAGCAACTTTCACAGCCTTAGGAGATCCAAAACAATTTGTTTTGAAAGCAGAAATTTGAAATGTAACTGGTGGATTATGGGAAATATGACAGTCAAACAATGCATAGCAAGATCCCACCAGCAGTAGCGTAACAATGAGTGCAGCTATTTTATTTTGACTGATGTTGTTCAGTGTTAACTTGTGTCTCAAGAAGAACTCCCTCATGATCTTTCATGGAATAATGACTGTCAGTTCATTCATATTGACCCAAGAGGCTGGGCTCGGATTAATGTCTCAATCGACCACTGCTGTTCGTGCCTGGCATTCTAACAAGAATCTTCTCATGATTAATTGTTTGTAAAAGATTTATTAACCTCATGTGCTAGTTTATTTAAAACAACAAAATACATTATAGATTAGAAAAAAATTTCTGAAGGGTCCAGACCCGAAACGTCAGCTTTCCTGCTCCTCTGATGCTGCCTGGCCTGCTGTGTTCATCCAGCTCTACACCTTGTTATCTCTACATTATAGGCATTTGTTGTAAACATTACTGCCAATTAACCGATTTCTTCGTGCAGCTTGCAGACCCGCAGGGGACTAACTGCAGGCAGGGTCACAATATACACAACACATCGAGTCAAGACAGGCAGAGCTAGACCAGCAGAGAAAGGGAAGGTGGAGGGGTGGGAGCGAGATAAACTGAACGAGAGAGGGAGAGACAATGAGGCAGCGAGAAAGAGACAGAAATAATTAAAGAGAAAAAACAGACAGAAAGTGATAGGGAGAGATTCAGAGTCAGAGACACAGAGACAAACAGAAAGAGAGAAAAAGAGACAGAGACAAGCGACATATCAGAAGCAGTGCAGGGGATACAGGTAAACCCATCAATTCATGCTGCCCCTGCTGGATGCAGCAAGGAATTGGGACTTCTTTAATTCATTAAGAGGATGTGGATGTCACAGAAAGAGTTCATCATTGATCTGTAACAGACCATGAGGTGGTGGTGAGCGTCTGCCATTATTTGGCATAGAGTATTGCGCAACAGTGTTTGGGAAAGTTTCAGGACTTTGACCCAGCAACATTGAAGGAACAATATATTTCCAAGTCAGGATGGTGAGTGGCTTGCAGGGGAATGTTCCACATATCCCACAAAGAGACAGGCACAACTGAGGTCCGTGCAGGTACTCATGGCCACACCTTGGAACTTGGAATATTCCTTGTCCCATTCCCACTCGAGCTGCCACCCACAATTTTTTTTCACTGGTACATCAATGGCATAGTCAGTACACTTTCCGTTTCTCATTCTGAATTAGAAAAATTCATCAATTTTGCTTCCAATTTCCATGTTGTTCTCATCTTCACCTGGTCTATCTCTGGCTCCTCCCTCCACTTCCTCAAGATTTCTGGGGGTAGGCTGGCCACCAAAATCCATTACCAACCTACCATCTCCCACAATTACCTTGCCAACACATCCTCTCACGCTGCTTCCTGTAAAGACACTGTTCCGTTGTCCCAGTTTCTTTGTATCCATTGCATATGTTCCAATGATGCCAGTTTCTGCAAAAGGGCTTCTGAACTCCACCTTCTGCTTCAACCCAGGATTCCCCACCACTGTGGTTGACAGGGCCCTCAGCCGTGTCCGACTCATCTCCCGCACTTCGGCCATCACTCCTTCTCTTCACTCCCACAACAATGTGACAATACTATGACTGACCGACTTATCCACTGAATGACTTGTTGAAGAAGTGTGGAAAATTTAAATGGACTGAGGAATGTCAGAAGGCAATTAACAACCTGAAAGCTGTGTTAACGACTATCTCAGTTTTAGCAACATCTAATTACACAAAGCCCTTCAAGGTGGTTATTGATGCAAGTAATGTGGCCGTTGGGCTGTGCTCTTGCAAGATGAAAATGGGAAGATAGAAAGACCAATTGGGTATTTTTCCAGAAAAGTGAATGACCATCAACAGAAGTATTCCACAATTGAAAAGGAGATCTTGTGCTTTGTGTTGGCATTACAACATTTATATTGCCAATACTGTGCCTGAGACAATTGTATAAACTGATCATAACCCCTTAAACGTTTTTGGGAAAAATTAAGGATAAAAACTCCAGACTGTTTAGGTGGAGCTTATTATTGCAGCCATTCTATTTGAAAATTATACACGTGGCAGCATAAGAGAATGTAATTACCGATGCATTGTCATGACTTTGATGAAGGAAGACAAAGCATTTGGTGGAGGAAAACAACTGGACTGAAATGGACTGTAGGAGTCAATGTAATATACCAGTATTTCAAGGTACTAATAACATTATTCAGTTTTTTTAAGGGGGAGATGTGATGATACTATGCTTTAGGAGGTATATTTTGTCCTTTTGTTTAATCTGAAGAAAAGTTGAGAGAGAGGTATGGAGCAGTCTACTCAGAGCCACCAGTGTAAATAGTTTATGAAGTGTTGGGTTTTATTTTTTAAAATGTTGGAACAATAGAAGCAGTCTGAATGGGAGGAACAAGCTCCCACAAAACCAGGATTTTTAGTTTTAGTTTTTCAGTAGCAGCTGCTGGGATCTTGAAGCTGTGTGTGAAAGTTGTTTCTCCCGTCTCAGTTACCGCTAAAATCTAGGGCTTCTCCTGCTGCTAGAATTGCATGTGAGGCACAGTGTGTTTTACTGAATTTGCCTTTTGCCAATGGTGTGGTTATGGGATATTAGTATATTGGAACAGTTACTGTTTAGTTGTTAAATAATCTATTATTCTGTTAAGTTTTCCAATAGAGTTGTTATTCAAATTTTTCTTTCTTTTATTGGATCTTAACTATAGTGTATAAATAAAGTGTATTTTGCCTTTAAAATATGTTGTGGTCTAGGCTATCTCCTTAAAACATTTTAAGGGGTTTTGGTCTGGTGCATAACATCAGCGATGGGGCCTCCCTGGTCCTCACTTACCATTCCACCGACATCCAAAGGATCTTTAGCCGCGATTTCTGCCACCTCCAGTGGGATGCCACCACCAGTTACATATTCCCCTTCCCACCCTTGTCAGCCTTCCACAAACCTTCCTCTGAGACACCCTGGTCTCCTCCTCCTTCACTCCCAACCACCCCCGACTCCACAGCACCTTCCCCAAAAGGTGTAACACCTGCCCATTTACTTCATCCATCATTGTTATCCAAGGCTGAGACCCCCTTTCCAGTTGAAGCACTGATTCACCTGAACTTCACTCAATCAAGTCTACTGTATTCATTGCTCACAATGAGGTCTACTGTTCGCAGGTGAGAAGAAACGCAGATTGGGTGACCACTTGCAGAACACCTACCTTCTGTCTGCAAAAAAATGCCCTTAGGCTTGCTGCAATGCTCTAGTGAAACTCAGCACAAGCTGGAAGAACAGCATCTCATCTTCTGCTTAGACTCAATATCCAATTCATTCATTTTGGGGCCTGAGCACCTTCTCTCATGTCTTTACCCCAACCCCCATCCACCAAACCTTGTCATCACACGGGCTCCAATACAAACAACCCATTGTCAGCTACTAATGGTCCCCATTAGCAGTTACTCGTTCTCCAAAGCTGACCTTTACCCATTTGTCTGTCTCTCTGGGCTCCATTTAATGTTTACTCCTCTCCACTTCCCCCACACCATCTTCAGCATATATACCAACCTTTTCCGAGTTACAAACAATTCTGAAGAAGAGTCACTGGACCCGAAACATTAACTATGTTTTCTCTCCACAGATGCTACGAGGCCTGCTGAGTATTTCCAGCAACTTCTGTTTGTATTTCTGATAAATATGATACACAGTATTGCCACTGTGCATGAAACGCAGAACTTGATTTGACAGAGTCACCTTGGTTTCTGAGAAGTTGCAGTTGAAAGCCCCTCTGATGCTGCTTGGCCTGCTGTGTTCATCCAGCTCTACACCTTGTTATCTCAGATTCTCCAGCATCTGCAGTTCCTACTATCTCTGTAGTTGAAAAATCAGTTTGAGGTTTCTGAGGTTGTATTTAGCAGTGTCGATACTGGCTGCTCCAGACAATGCGAGATATTTGGATTTTGACACATTATTGTCACACAAAGGTTTCATGAGACTCTGGGGACTGGAGGAATATGTTAACATAGAATCCCTACAGTGTGAAAACAGGTCATTTGGCCAATTCTGAGAACAGCAGCCTATCCAGACCCACCCCCACCTACTCTATCCTTGTATTTTCCATGGCTAATGCACCTAACCTGCACATCTTTGGACTGTGGGAGGAAACCAGAACACCCAGAGGAAACTCACACAGACACAAGGGGAATGCGCAAACTCCACACAGACAGCGGCCTGAGGGTGGAATCAACCTGGGTCCCTGGTGCTGTGAAGCAGCAGTGCTAAGCACTGAGCCACTGTGCCCCATCGA
>NC_063378.1:1316582-1327753 GCF_021869965.1 Rhincodon typus | reverse complement strand
TGCTGTGAAGCAGCAGTGCTAAGCACTGAGCCACTGTGCCCCATCGACTGAAGATTGGCTAAGGGACAGAAAACTGAGAGAATGAATAAAGGGGACATTTTCAGGATTGGCAGGCTATGACAAATGGATTGTTCCAAGGATCTGCATGGGGGCCTTAGCAAAGATCTGTACAGGGGCTGGGGCAGCACAGTGGCTCAGTGGATAGTACTGTTGCCTCACAGTGCCGGGGACCCGGGTTCAATTCCACCCTGAGGCGACTGTCTGTGTAGAGTTTGCACATTCTCCCCGTGCCTGCATGAGTGTGCTCCAGTTTCCTCCCACAAGATGTGCAGGGTAGGTGGACTGGCCATGCTAAATTGCCCACAGTGTTCAGGAATGTGTAGATTACATGGGTTATAGAGGGATGGGTCTGGGTGGGATGCTCTGAGGGTCAGTGTGGACTTGTTGAACCAAAGGGCCTGTTTCCACACTGTAGGGATTCTATGAAATCAAATTAAGAGGAGTGCTCACTGGATCACCTTCACATTTATAACCAGATCATGATATGAATGACTCAGAACTGTACAACTGGGGCTAGGGACAATGGTGTAATGGTAAATCATGGTACACATAATTCAGAGTATCAGACAACTTCTCTGATGGCATGGGTTTAAATCCCACCAGATTAGCTACTAGAATTTAAATTCAATGAATCAATCTGGAATTGAAAGCTCATCTTAGTGATGATGACTGTCACATAATCATTCATTACAAGAAACTCCCATCAAGTTCACAAATATCCCTGAGGGAAGGAAATCTGCTGCATTTACCTGGCTGGTCTCCACATGACTCCAGACCCACTGCAATATTATTGGTATGGCCAAGCAAGCTATTCAGCTCTACTCGACCACTACTAGAAATTCCAGCCACCAACAACTTCTCAATGGGCAATTAGAGTTGAGTAACACATACTGGTTTTGTCAATGACACCAACATTCTGCGAAAGAATATGAACAGCAAATTGCAGCAACTGTTAATACTCACTGCATTGAAGGACAACATACCATTTGAGGATGGAGAAGGAATAAATGGAGTACATGCACGTGGAATAGGGGTGAAGGGGTCACACTCCAGCCCAGTGTGGAGCCATACATTAACACAGAAGAAAGTGGTGGCACTGGGGTTGGACTCATATTCTCAAAAATTTTTTAGCAATATTCAAAGTCAGTTTAAAAGTCCAATTCATGCAATAAACTTCACCACAACACTCCTATTACATTAAAAACCTCTGCATAGCTGTTTCTCTAAGATGGACACAAACCCCTTCTAAATACAATAAGTCCAGAACTAGTTAAACAGCTCCAACTTGTTATGATCCCAACTGATGTGACTGCTGGACAATTCCAGGTTTCACTCTGGGTCGATAAATCGTATATTAATGTGGTGCTTAATCACACAATACTGCAGTTTGGCCTTAACAACAGAAGTTTATTACAATGAAGAAGTAAATAAAAACCAAGTGTTATGCCCCACTGGAATGGAGTGCTGGAAATCACACCTCACTATTCCTGGAGTTATCAGAAAAAATAAAGTTTTATTCAAGTACAGACAGAAGAACTGGGAAAGCCTCTCAATGGTAGTTGAACGGTCCCTTCCCCATGGGATTCACCAAGATATCACACCCACGTCTCAACTCTTTAAGCTTTTATGATCCCAGCTGATGTTATTACTCAACACGAGATCTCAGTTTGAAACTTGGCTTGACAGATCACATTTTGCTTTTTCTTATTTTTAACGAGGTGGTCTTTCTGTAAAACGCAAGCATGCAATGTTACAGATTTGCGTTAACAAGTTTATTACACACACACAGCATGTGTTTAAAGATTCTGAAATACAATAAATACAGTTAAAGCATGATCCCATTAATCCCTAAAACACTACTTTACAGAACCCAAAAATACTCTTTTACAAACACATCTAGAACCTTCCTGCTCCTATGATGCTGCTTGGCTTGCTGTGTTCATCCAGCTCTATACCTTGTTATCTCAGATTTTCCAGCATCTGCAGTTCCTACTATCGCTTATAGAATTTTACAGGACAGAAGGAGGTCATTCAACCCAACGGTGCGTGTACCTGCTCCTGAAAGAGATACCCAGCTTGTCCCATTCTCCAGCCCTATCAAATGCACTCAAATACAGGGATAGGCGATGGCCTCATGGTGTTATCACTAGACTATTATTCCAGAAACCCAGCTCATGTTCTGGGGACCCAGGTTCAAATCCCACCACAGCGGAGGGTGGAATTTGAATTCAATAAGTGGGGGGAGGGGAAAAAAAAAGTCTGGAATTAAGAATCTACTGATCACCATGAAATCATTGCCGAATGTCAGAAAACCCCATGTGGCTCACTATTGTCTGCCACCCCTCACCTGGTCTGGCATACATGTAACTCCAGACCCACAGCAATGTGGTTGACTCTGAAATGGCCTAGCAAGCCATTCAGTTATACCAATTGCTACAAAGTCTCAAAGAAATGAAACCAGATGGATCACCTGGCATCGATCTAGGCACCAGAAAAGCTAACGGCAGAAACAGCCCTGTCGACTCTGCAAAGTCCTCCTCACTAACTTCTTGGGGTTAGTGCCAAAATCAGGACAGCTGTCTCAAAGACTAGTTAAGCAACAGCCTGACATAGTCATAGTCACAGAATCATACCTTACAGACAATGTCCCAGATACTACCATCACCATCCCTGGGTATGTCCTGTCCCACCAGCAGGACAGACCCAGCAGAGGTGGCGGCACAGGAGGGTGTTGCTCCAGGAGTCCTCAACATTGACTCCAGACCCCATGAAGTCTCATGGCCTCAGGTTAAACATGGGCAAGGAAACCTCCTGCTGATTACCACTCACCGTCCTCCCTCAGCTGATGAATCAGTACTCCTCCATGTTGAACAACACTTAGAGGAAGCACTGAGGACGGCAAGGGCACAAAATGTACTCTGGGTGGGGAATTTCAATGTCTACCACCAAGAGTGGCTCAGCAGCAGTACTACCAATCAAGCTGGTCTGGTCCTAAAGGACATAGCTTCTAGACTGGGTCAGCGGCAGGTGGTGAGGGAACCAACAAGAAGGACAAATATACCTGACCTCATCCTTACTAATCTGCCAGCTGCAGCTGCATCTGTCCATGACAGTATCGGTAAGAGTGACCATCGCATAGTCCTTGTGGAGACAATGTCCTGCCTTCACATTGAGAAGAACTTCCATCGTGTTGTGTGGCACTATCACCGTGCTAAATGGGACAGGCTTCGCACAGATCTATCAACTCAAGACTTGGCATCCGTGAGGCGCTGCGGGCCATCAACAGCAGCAATGTATTCCAGTACAATATGTAACCTCACGGCCCGGCATATCCCCCACTCAACCATTACCATCAAGCCAAGGGATCAACCCTGGTTCAATGGAGAGTGCAGGAAGGGCATGCCAGGAGCAGCATCAGGCGCACCTGAAGATTAGGTATCAACCTGGTCTATTTGTTCACCAAACAGCGAAGTGATAGACAGAGCTAAGCGATCCCACAACCAACGAATCAGATCTCAGCTCTGCAGTCCTGCCACATCCAGTCATGAATGGCAGTGGACAATTAAACAACTCAATGGAGGAGAAGGCTTCACAAATATCCACATCCTCAATGATGGAAGAGCCCAGCACATCAGTGCAAAAGCTAAGGCTGAAGCTTTCGCAGCAATCTTCAGCCAGAAGTGCCAAGTGGATGATCCATCTCAGCCTCCTCCAGTGGTCCCACAGGATTACAGATACCAGGCTTCAGCCAATTCTATTCACTCCACGTGATACCAAGATATGGTTGGAGACAAAGCAAAGGCTACAGGCCCTGATAACATTCCGGCAACAGTACTGAAGACTTGTGCTCCAGAACTTGCCGCTCCCTTAGCCAAGATGTTCCAGTACAATTACAACACTGGTATCTACCCGACAATGTAGAAAATTGGCTAAGTATGTCCTTTACACAAAGCAGGACAAATTCAATCCGGCCCCATCAGTCCACTCTCAATTATCAGTAAAGTGATGGAAGGTGTCATCAACAGTGCTATCAAGCAGCACCTGCTCAGATATAACCTGCTCAATGGCGCCCAGTTTGGGTTCCACCAGGGCCACTCAGCTCCTGACCTCATTACAGCCTTGGTTCAAACATGGACAAAAGAGCTGAATTCCAAAGGTGAGGTGACAGTGACAGTCCTTGGTATCAAGGCTGCATTCAACTGAGTGTGGCATCAAGGAGCCCTGGCAAAACTGGTATCAATGGGTATCAGGGGGCAAACTCTCCACTGGTTGGAGTCGTACCTGACACATCAGAAGATAGTCGTGGTTGTTGGAGGTCATTCATATCAGCTCCAGGATATCTCTGCAGGAATTCCTCAGGGTAGTGTCCTGGGCCCAACCATCTTCAGCTGCTTCATCAATGACCTTCCCTTTATTATAAGGTCAGAAGTGGGGATATTCGCTGATGATTGCACAATGTTCAGCACCATTCGTGACTCCTCAGATACTGAAGCAGTCCATGTTCAAATGCAACAAGATCTGAACAATATCCAGGCTTGGACTGACAAGTGGCAAGTGACATTCGCGCCACACAAATGCCAGGCTATGACTATGACCAATAAGAGACAATCCAACCACTGTCCCTTGACATTCAATGGTGTTACCATCACTGAATTCCCCACTATCAACATCTTGGGGGTTATCATTTATCAGAAACTCAACTGGACTCACCACTGGCCAGCCAGCAACGTCCACATCCCACAAATGAATAGAAAAAAAAACTCCATATTTTCCTCGCTCATAAAACTTCCCAATGTAAACCAAAACCATGAGTTCTTCAAGACTCTCTCCAAAATTATTTTATCACCATAGGCTATAGAAATATATACAAATTAATCATTAAACCCTTCCAACACGAAAGGAAAGCTTCACGAATCCAGGCTGAGAGGACTTGACCAAGAAGCCTTACCTGCAAGCCCCATACTGCACTCTCTCATTAGCAGTCTCTCATCCAGCAAAAGCCATTCCCACTATTCTTACTGAAAAAAAGTAACATTACATTAAGTTTTTCATCTTGCACTCATCAGGACACATGCAGAAATACCAAGTTTCAAAAGGAACAACAATTTATACTGTATGAGAAACAGGGACTGATTGGTTGGAATGTTGTCATGGAGAATGTGCCAGGGAACAGTTACCTCTTCCCTGACACTGTTTTAAAAAAGGCAAATTGTCATCTCCTAATCCCACACAGCCCCTAACTCCACACACAGCCCCCACCCCCTCAAACAACCCCTACCTCTCATGGGGCCGCTACTCCTCACAGGGTCCCCTACCCTTCACAGAGTCAACTAACAGCACCTATCCCTCACAAAGGCTACTGCTCACAAACCTCTTTCCCCCCTCACCCCCACCCCATACACTTCACAGCAACCTCCCTTTCAGCCCATCCCCCTCAGAGATACCTCCCCCATGTTATCCTCCTCCTATCTGCCCTCTGATGTTCCTGTGCCCTCCCCATATGCTCTAAACCCTCATCCCAGTACCATCACAGCCCCAGGCCCCTCACATCCCCCAGGCCCTCAAATTCCCATCTCTCTCGTCGTCCCCTCTCTCTCACATCTTCCTCCTCCTCAACCCCTCCCCCTCACATGCCCCTCCCCTTCGCTCTCCTCATCATCCCACACCCCCTCACATTTCCCCACCTCCTCACGTGCTTCTCCCCATCCCCTCACATTGCCTCATTCCCCACACATCCACCAACTCCTCAAATCCAAATCCACTCCCTCCATCTCTCATCCTCCACCATCTCACACATCTCCCAACCCTCACAACTACCCCCTACCCCTCCCCTCTCAACCGCCCCTTCCCTCAAATCTCCCCTCCCTGTCCCTTCCATCGCACCCCTCTCCTGTTCCCCTCCCCATATCTCTCTCCCCTCCAATACTCCTCCATCCCTCTCCCCTCACACCCCTTCTTCCTCCCATCTACAATCCATCTCTACTCATATCCCCCTTCCCCCAAATCTCTGTCTCCCTCACATCCCTCTTCCCCCCAAACCCCCTCCCCTCATCCCCCTACATCCCTCTCCCTTTCCCCTCACATCCCCCTCCCTCTAATTCCCTCCCCCCATATCCCTCACATGCACGTTCCCCCTCCACTTCCCCTCACAACCCCCTAAACCCCTACACCCCACATCCTCCTTCATCCCACATCCCCTCCTCCTACAACCCACTCCCTCCTCACAAAAAAAGCTCCCCCTCACAATTCCCCCTCCCCCAACTCACATTCCCTACTATTCCCATCCCCTTCCCACCATCCCACTCACATGCCTCTCCTCCCCTTTGCATTCCCCTCCCCCCCCTCCCCCTTATCCCCCCCTCATCCCCCCCTTTCCCCCCCCCCCCCCCCATTGCATTCCCCTCCCCCACATCCCCATTACCCCACACTCATCCCCTTCTCTCCCCCATCCACTTACCACCCTCCCCCTCACATCACCCTCCTACCCCCTCACAAATATGAAATGATGTACTTTGGAAGGTCAAGTACAGGTGGAAATTATACAGTTAATGGCAGAACCCTGAGGAGTATTGATATAGAGGGATCTGATGTGCAGGCCCACAGATCACTGAAAGTGGCAGCACAGGTGCCTATGGCATGCTTGCCTTCATTGGAAGAGGCATTGAGTAAAAGGATTATGCTGCAGCTTTCATAGAATCCCTACAGTGTGGAAACAGGCCCTTTGGCCCAACAAGTCCACACTGACCCTCAGAACATCCCACCCAGACACATCCCCCGATAACCTACCTAATCTATTCACAGTGAACACTATGGGCAAATTAGCATGGCCAATCCACCTAGCCTACACATCTTTGGACTGTGGGAGGAAACCCACAAAGACACAAGGGAGGATGTGCAAACTCCACACAGTCACCCGAGGGTGTGATCGAACCGGGGTCCCTGGCGCTGTGAGGCAGCAATGCCCATTTATACAACTTTAGTTAGGCCACATTTGAAATATTATATACAGTTCTCGTCACCACACTACCAGAATGACATGGATGCTTTGGAGAAGGTACAGAAAAGGTTTACCAGGGTGTTGCCTGGTATGGGGAATTTTAGCTAGGAAGAAAGGTTGGATGGACTGGGTTTGCTTTCACTGAAACACAGGAGGTAGAGGGCCAATCTGACAGAAGTTTATAAGATTATGAATGGCCTGGATAGAATGGAAAGTATGAGGCTTTTTCCCACTGTGGACAGCTCAATTACTAGGTGACACAGGTTCAAGTTGAGGTGGTGGGGGGGCTTAAAACAGATGTGTGGGGCAAGTTTTTTCACATAAAGGGTGGTGAGGGCCTGGAACGTTGCCAGAGGAGGAGGAAGCAGACACCTTAGCAGCATTCAAGAAGCACCTGGACGAATACAAGATTAGGAAAGGAATGGAGAGATACGGATCCTGTGAGGGAAAACCCATTTTAGTCTTGAAGGGTAAAATGTGTCAGCACAGGCTTGGAGGGCCGAAGGGCCTGCTCCTGCGCTGTATTGTCCTTTGCTCTCACCTTCACCCTCCCCTCATTTCACCTAACCCGTTAAAATATTCCTCCTTCTATCTCTTATTTCTCATCTCCCTCCTTCACATCTATTATCTATCACCGTGCTCCTCTGATCACACGTTCTCTGTGGAAGTTGGGGTAACGGAAAGTGACGGTTGATTTTCTCCCGCGTAAATAACCGTCGCCTACGGAGGCGGGGCCTACATTGTATGGGGGTGGGGCTGGGAATGGGGGCGGGACCATGATCGGGGGCGGGGCCGGGATCGGGGTCAGCACCTGGGTCGGTGGGCGGGGCCATGATCTGGCGGGGTGTCGGAGGGCGGAGCCAGGGTCAGGGGTGGGGACATTATCGGGACGGTGTTTGGTTCCAGTGACCTTTCCTCAGAACTCAGTTACTGATTTTTTTCTTTACAGATACCGCCAGAACTGCTGAGCTTTTACAGCAACTTCTGTTTTTGTTCCCAGTTACTCAGTCTGTGCTGCAGGGAGGCTCCCAATTCCACAACTCCCTGTTTGTATATTACTGATCATTTGACTGTGTAACCAAGGCTGACAACACAAAATGGGAACCATCAGATGGAAATATGGTAAGACTGCTGGACTGTAAAGTGGTGAGGGCATTATACCGACGTGGTCTAATTCTGCTCTGACCCTGCTTTCATTGAGGTATAATTTTTTTAAAAGAGCTCTCTGAAAACATTCATAGTGAACAACGGAATGAAAATTGACTCAATTACAGCAGCAGCAGCAATTTATACTTACAAAGCATTAAAATGCACTTAAACAACAAAAGCTGCATTATCCATCAAAATTAATCTACTTCAGTGCAGTACAGGGTGCATGCTGCACTGTCAGAGGGTCAGTCCTGAGGGAGTGCCACACTGTCAGAGGAACAGTACTGTAAGACCAGACGCATATTCCTGTCCCCTCCCTTGTCCGCCTTCCGCAGGGACTGTTCCGTCCAGGACACCCTGGTCCACACTTCCTTCACCCCCAACACCTCCCCACAGCCCTACGGCACCTTCCCCTGTAACCGGCGAAGGTGCAACACCTGCCCATTTACCTCCTCCCTCCCCACTATCCCTCCCCAAAAATACCTTCCAGGTGAAGCAACACTTCACCTGCACTTCCAAGAATCTAGTCTACTGCATTCGCTGCTCACAATGTGGTCTCCTCTACACTGGGGAAACGAAGCGTAGACTTGGCGACCGCTTCGCAGAACATCTACATTCTGCTCGCAAAAAAGACCCTGAACTACCTGTTGTCTGCCACTTCAATGCACCACCCTGTTCTCTGGCCAACATCTCTGTCTCCGGCTTGCTACAGTGTTCCAGTGAAGCCCAACGCAAGCTGGAGGAACAACACTTCATTTTCCGCTTGGGGACCCTACAGCCCTCCGGACTCAATATTGAGTTCAATAATTTTAGGGCCTAAACTCTCCCATGTCCCAGCTCCCCACCCCACACACCAGGCCTTGTTACCACATAGCCTGCCACTACACATCCCCTGTTGTTAGTCACTAACAGTCCCCATTAACAACTACTCACCCTCCCAGCCTGATCGTTAGCAACTCCTTTGTCTGTCCAACTGTCTTCCTCTCTCTTTGGGCTCTATCTTATCATTTACTCCCTACCCCACCCACCTCCCTATTTTCTGCATATAAACTGACGTTTTCCCAGCCACCATCAGTTCTGAGGAAGGGTCACCGGACCCAAAACGTTAACACTGTTTTCTCCTCCACAGATGCTGCCCGACCTGCTGAGCTTTTCCAGCAACTTTGTTTTTGTTCGTGAGTACTGTAAGACTGCTTCACTGTCGGAGAGTCGGTAATGAGGAAATGCTGCACTGTCGGGCAGTAAGTACTGAGTGAATGCTGGTCAGGTGGATGTGGAAGATCCCATGGCAGTATTTGGAAGAGGAGCAGAGGGACACCTCCCCAGTGTCCTGCAACAAACATCTATCTCCCAGTCAGCATCAGTAAAAGCAAACTGTGTGTGTCACAATCATATGACCTTTATAGGATCTTACAAAACACACCTGACATCTCAGAACATCGGGTAAGTCTGTCAGAACCCGTGGGTTCTCCTCTTCTGCATAGTGTTGAGGAAATCTCCGAGGATGAGATGTACATGGCAGATGTTGCAGCCTCAATGCCATTACCCCCTGACAAAGAATGAATTTCTTTTGAGACAATCCAGGTGCAAGCGGCAGGCTTCCATCTGGTACATGTCGCCCATATCCGAGGCTGAGTCGGAGAAACTGGACCTGATGTGGAAATGCCCCAGGAGAAGCTACAGGAAAAAGTACGGGCCTACATCTCAGGATTTAGAGGGTTGTAATGACTGGAATGAAGCCATAGAATGGATCTCATAGAATACGACTTCCCTGATTGGGACTGTGAACCTGGTCCAATCAGGGGGCCCTGGCTGGCAGATATAAAAGGGAGTCTCAGGGGTTCTGTTCACTGTAGGAGCTGGCCCTGAGCTAGCTTAATCAGTATCATGTACCATGCATGTGTAAATAAAGAGTGACTTGGAGATGGGATACCAGTATTCATGGAGTTATTTCACTAGCTTTCTGAGATTCATACATAAGGACACCCAGATCCCTCTGTACTGAAGCACTCTGACATTTCTCTCCGTTGAGATACTAAGTTGCCTTTCTATTCTCAGCAGAAGTGTTATCGGTGCTGTTGAACTTAGTTGCCAATACCCAGAGCATTGAGGGTGTTTCAATCTAACCCATTGAACAAGGAACTGGAGTGGACCTGTGTTCCTACATCACCTTCCAGTCATACATCAGACGCGATGAGCAGCCAAACCTCCAGGCCGTAATTTACCCTGTCCGTGAGCATCCATCAGTTGGCATTTTCAGTTACTCTTTCGTTACAACACACAATTTCACTTCCTCACACCCCCTCTCATCCTCTGAGCTCCACTGAGCATGACCTTTTCAGAATGGAAAGATCTTGTCCCACAGCGGCCTCTGCTCAAACTGGTGCAATCACTTGCCCTGGTTTCAGTGGCCAAAACAGCGACGCAGGTGTTCCCTCTATTGCAACAGTTCCCTTCTCGCTCTCACAATCAACAAATGCAGTCAGCTTTCTGAGAGACTGCCAGTGGGAAAATCAGCCTATGACAGGCAGTCACTTCCATAAGGATGGAAGGTTGGTGTGCAGCTATAGAAAGCAATCAGGAAAACTCGTAGGATGTTCTGCTTTATTGTGAGGGGAATTGAATGCAGGAATCAGGAGGTTATGCTTCAGTTATTCAGGGGATTGGTGTTTCTGCATTTGCAGCACTATACTGTCCTGCTTCCCATACTTACAGAAGGATTTTGGAAGCAGTTCAGTGAAGCTTGTCACACTAATGCTTGTGACTTCTGTGTTTATAAACCATAACATTAATTCTGTTTCTCCCTCTCTCCACACAGGCTGCTAGAGCTGCTGAGTTTCTCCAGCAATTTCAGTTTTGGTTTCAGATCACCTGCAGTTTCAGTAATGAATACTGCAATCCGGATCATTGCATTCCTGATTCAGTGTCAGCATTGATTGTCCAATAATTTATTTTTAAAAATAAC
>NC_063378.1:1284661-1316082 GCF_021869965.1 Rhincodon typus | reverse complement strand
GCCAGGTGTCCCCTTCGCCACAACATCATAAACCCACATGGCAACTGTGCTTCTAACTCCCAAGCCTTATTAACTATAATCTGTGCATTCACATATACGCAGTGTAACCGTGTCTTAGAATTCAAAACGTTCTCCCTCAATCTGATTTCACATACTCAATGAGTAATTTATATTTTAGTATACTTTCCTAGTAGTTATGCACACAGGTTTTATTGTCTCATATTCCCTCCTGATCCCAACCCCTCGGCTCAACGAGTTTAAACTTTCCGCAACAGCACCAGCAAAATGCACAGCATTCCCCCTTCCTGCCTATGATGTTCGATACAATGTGAACCACAATTTCTGGCTGTTCTCACTCACCCAGAAGGATCTTCCTGTGACTCTGGCAGCAGGGAGGCCACACACTATCATGACGTCATGTTGACTGCTGCAGAAATGTCTGTCTGTCCACGAACTAAAGAATCTCCTTTCGGTGCTGCCCTTCCACTCTTGCCTCAGCTCTCCTGTACAGCTGGGCCACCCATGGTACCATGGCCTTGAGTGTTGCTGCATTCCTCCAGGAATCCAGCACCATCACCAACTTCCAGATAGAAAACCAGTTGGTGAGTGGGACCTCTGAGAGCTCCTGCACTACCAGCCTGTTTCTCTTGGATTTCCATGAATTCACACATTCCCTTTCTGCCTGCTTACCCTAATGTGTGGTATGACCACCTCCCTGAATGTGCTATCCACATTGCTCTCTGCCTCACAGACACAGCTCAGTGACTGTAGCTGCTGCTCAAACTCTGAAACCCAGAGTTCAAGCTTGTGCAGCTGCTGTAAATTCCTGTATTTGGGCTGGTCAAGACCACAAGAAATGTCAATAGCACCCTGTACACCACAGAACTTGACTGAGCTGACCTATCCATATTTTATACATTTAACTTACTTTAACATTTGTTGCTTTCACTTACTCTAATTTTATTCTTGTACTATTAACTAATAACTGATGATTAATGGAAAGTAGGAATTCATGTTTACTTTTACATATTATCTTTCTCATTTATGCCTATAAATTCTACCTTCCCAATTCCAGTTTACAAATTTACATTTTTCAATATGAACTGGTGTTGAAACACAGACCCCAACAGCAGCTTATCAACAAACAATTAATTAGTGTCTCCCCTGTGATGTCACCCTTAGACTTTTTTCCAGAAGCAGCCTCGCTCCCAGGATTGATGGTCCCTTGTAGGCCTGACCTCCAGCCCCTTTAAGATGATGACCATTTACACTGGGGTTTGATGCTTATGACTTAAGGTTGGGTGTGGTTTTATTGCAAAATGAGAAATGGACATAAAGAAGCCATTAGAACACTTTTCTCAGAAATTGATTCAACATCAAAGGAGGTACTTTACAGTAGAAAAAGAAAATCCTGCCTTGTTACCAGGTCTTAAAATGTCAACTTTTAAGTCCATTATTACCACAAAATAACACTCACATACACTGATCATAATCCATTGGCCTTTGTAGACAAATCTAATAATCAAAATGCCAAACTGTTTCAGTATGGTTTGCTCATTCAACCATTTAAATAATTATTTACATAGCCAGAACAGAAAAAAATATAATATTTACCAATGTTTGATTGACATGTGACTTCAGAGAATTGCTCAACAGTAATGTGAGTTGTGACTCACCTGATCATTACTGAAATGTCAAGAACCTTTGGAAAGGAAAGAAGTAAATCTTTTAAGAGGGATTAGTGGAAAGGTTTATTGCTTTAATTGCCAGACAAACTTCGTTAGGGACAAATGGGGCACGTGCTGATTGTGTTTAGCAACACTCTTCTGGAGTTGTTTCCGATCTTTCCAGGATGTCTGTATGTGTCACTGGGAGAAATTACCTCAAAGTATGCAGTAGGCAACTCTCCTTCTGAAAAGGTAAGAAGACGATTTACAGCAGGAGAAGCTGCACAGATCCCTCTCTCAGGACGAAGCTGAGAAAGTTTCTGATATCAGTATTTCCAACAATCTCATCAACTTTGAAAGCTAGACTCTTACTTCTACTTAAAGACCTTAATCTAACTGACTTTCTATCTGTCTGAAGATATTCTATCAATCTAAGGTGGACAGTATTTCAATATCATCAATATAAAACACACTTTATCCTTTGAGTATGGATGCTTAGCCTGTGGGTGTTTTTGTTTCCCCCTTTTGGCTTTTAAAGTGAGATCATCTCTGTCAAATTGGATGCTGTTTACTACATGAATGTTTTTGTGCGGGATTAAGAGGACGTTGTTTAATTCTGGAATGTACTTTAGTTGGGAAGCAGTTTCTTCACGTTATTTAAACAATACACTTTGATTACAACAAACAAGTACCTTAATTGTACAGCTTGAGGAGGAGAGTGATAATCAAGTCACAAAATGTACTGACGCTAATTAACACACCCATAAAACTCATGAAGCAAACCCGAGGCTGTACGGTTGTCCACTGAATGTTGGATGTGAACCGTTGAGCAATGAAGAGGATATCACTTACCGGAAACGTGAAGCTGGGTTACGGGTTTGTAGCTGTATTTAGACTTTCCCTCAAATTCTACTCTGAAAAGATAAGGTCCTGCATCTTGCCGCCTGATGTTGTTTATAATCAGGGAACAGTCTCCATCTTTCAGGTGTCCAGACAGTCGGGTCCGATGGTGGAAATGTGGCGACTCTTGACTGTGATCCCGGGAGTGAAAGGCTATCGACGATGTGACCACTTTCTCGTTATTAAACCAGATTCCATCTCGATGTTGGTCTGCCAGATCTAAAGGATACCTGTAATGACATGGAATCTGTGCACAGGAACCTTCCTGTGCTGTCACCTCACGTGGAGTGTCGGCTTCCCAGTTTTGTGCCAGTCCAGCTGGGAAGAGAAATATCAGTATTTAGCACTGAATAGGCTGTAGATCATTAGACTCGATATCCACTCCCTCCATCACTGGCACACAATGGCTGCAGTAAGGACCATCTACAGGAAACACGGGGAACTTCCCAAGGTTACACGGCAGGTGGAGGGGAATCCTGGATATAGAAGTGGACAACTTCATTCTACATTGGGTCATGGTAATTACAGACTCCCAATCTAATTTCTAATACCCCTCATATGAGGGTGCTGTGCGGAAGGACCGTGTTAATGGGATTCAGGAAGCAGGAAATCACTTAGAGGATGGTTTGAGAATAATGATGAGACAGACCAGAGAGATGACGGATGAAGGATTAGGGTGAGTCTATCGTAATACATTAGATACAGGACGCAGAAACAAGCCATTCAGCTCAACTAGTGCATGTTGCTGTTAATACTCCACTTCAGCCTCCCATCTTTCTTCGTCCATGACTGACATCTCAACCAATTATTCCCTTCTCCCTTATGTATTTATCCAGTGCCCCCATTAAATACATTGATATGATTAACCTCAATTACTCCCTGTGGGGGTGAGTACCACATTCTGCTCAGGCTGAGTGAAGAGGTTCCTCCTGAATTCAAAATTGGATATCTTGTGTCTGTCTATATTGATAGTCCTCAACAGGATGCATTCTTCGTGAACTCACTGTGTCAAAAACTTTCAGAATTTTGATGATTATAACTAATGTTACCCATCAGCCTTCCCTTTCTGCCAGAAAAGATCAGTCTATCAATCCTTTGCTGTTGTGTCGATCCACACATTTCTGGGAACCACTGTATTAATCTTCCCTGCACCCTCTCAAATACTGCTGGCTCTATTTCATAATGTGCAGATCAGGACTGCACACAGTACTGCAGGTGTGGTCTGACCAGGATTTCAATACAGGTTTAGCATAGCATTCCTATATTTTAGTTGTATCCCTCGAGAAATAAAGTGCAGTGCTTGGTTTGTTACTTTGTGATTTTGCTCATCCATGAAGCAGTTTTGAAGTCCACCTGACTCTCATCTTCCACTGAAAAACTGATCTTCCTATTTTTCCCTCCAATGTGTATTCATTGTCATTTGTTCGTTTGGACTTGGTTATTGCTGAAAAGAGAGCTGAGCTTTTCAAGTATTTCATTTTGCACCCATCAGGACAGATTCAAGAACGCCAAATTTCAAATTGGACCACAATCTACACTGCATGAAGAAAGGTTCCCATTTTATTTTCAGGCTGAATCTGGTCATGACATGTCATGGAGAATTTACCAGGGAACAGTTATCACCTCAATAAGGAATGGAACAACTGCGGATGCTGTAAATCAGAAACAAAAACAAAAATTGCTGGAAAAGCTCAGCAGCTTTGGCAGCATCTGTAGAACTGAGGAAGTGTTACTCAACCCAAAACATTAACTCTGATTTCTCTCCAAAGTTATCACCTCAAGTTTTTGTCAAAAATTAAAGCAGTCAAGTTGACTCTGATTCGTCATGGTATTACTGGAGACTGAAGGGACAACAGTGTAGATGCTGGAAATCTGAGCTAGCTGTGAGAAAGCTGGAGAAATTCAGAGAAACTCTGTGGAGAGGGAAACAGAGTGCACAAAGAAGTCTGGACTGACTGTTCAGAACTGGAAGGTGTTGGAAAAGAGGTTTTTTTTTATAATTTTGACAGAGGTGCAGAGAGACAGATGGCATAGAGACCCAGTGCAATAAACAAGGGGGTTGGTAATCATGGATTAATAAAAAATCTCAAGAGTGTGTAAATTAAAATGTGAAAAGGAGAGAATTAGTCCATGCTCCACATTGCTGTATTGGAATCAACTATACAGCATCAGACACTGACTTCTCCCCAAGCTCAGCACTGACCCTACTCTGGGAACAAAGATAAATATGGAACTGAATGTTTGACACCTTTTTTCACTGATTGCTTTTCCTTCCTTCTCTCGGTTATCTAACACATTTGCTGAGGCTTCTAGCTCAGTGAGAATGGACAGGAAATGTGATACTGAACAGCCTGTCTATTTTAGAAGATTTGGTTTGCCTTCATGGGCAATTCTGATGAAAATCAACAAAATATGCAAATTTCAGAAAATTTGAATTGAACATGTTGCTTCAGAGTCAACATCATTCCCCAGTTTTTATCAAGGTTCACACCCCATGACTGTATCGTGGTTCAGTGACTAACTTCTTTGTCCATGTGTATTGAGACCAGTGAGAATTGTCATGTCTCTTGGTGGCTAGTTGGTTTTCATGTATCCTTATTGTTAATTTTCTTCCAGTTTGGCCTATGTGATGTTTTTCACTATTTAGACCTCTAGGTATCAGAGTAGACACAAACCAGCAACCACCCTGCAACAGCTACTGACGAACATAAAAGATTCCATACCCACAACCAATAGAACTAACGTAATAGACAAAATACCAAGAAAGGAGTGTGAAAAACATTACATCAGCCAAACTGGAGGAAAACTGACAATAAGGATACATGAACACCAGCCAGCCACCAAGAGACAGGAGCAATTCTTACTGGTGTCAATACACACAGAAAGAGAAGGACACAAATTCCACGGGGAAAACCCATCCATAATAGCATGAGCCAAACAGTGACATGCCAGGGAATTCTTGGAGGTCTGGCATTCCAACCGCAACTCCATCAACAAACACATTGAACTGAACCCAATATACAAACCACTGAAAAACAGAACTGGAAGTAATGCCAACCACCCCAGCAAACCGAGGCATATAAATAACAAGTGGGACAGAAAACAAACACTTCACCGAAGCGCACTGACAATGTTACCTAGCAGGGGAATGAAACATCTGCAAACGAACACACCGGCTCGGTGAGTAAGTCTACAACCTCATCCACAACCCGAGCTACAAATCCTCTCAAAAACACTAATCAAATATAAATCTGTCTGAGCTGACGATATCATTACCTTGGAGGAGTGACAGTAGGAAGTAAGATTTCCCGATCATTGTCCTCTCCCAGATATTTCATCAGCTTCTCCCTCTCAAGCTCTGAAAGAGAAAGGAGTTAATGAGACCTTACTTCTTATCCGACAGATATCAAGGCATCAGAATGACTTTTATACGTTGCCCTCACAGATTATTTAGATTCTCTTTGGGACGATAGGTGCTCAGCAGAGAGTTACAGGGCTTCCAGAAAGTAAAACAATATGTTCTGTATAGGCGATTTGAGTTTACTGCTCGATCTCAATCAACAGAAATCTTTGAAGGCATCAATCACTGGAATATGTCTTTACGAAGTCATAACATCAAGAAAGGAAGATGTTGATCGTGGAAGTGAGCTCCTGTTGTTGTATTATTTGCCCTGGACCTGTACGACTGCTCGCCTGAGGAATAAGTGCCGACACATTCTGCTGGGTCTACATGTGCTCTTCCTGTGCTGCTTCCCTGTGTATTTAATCAGCATTTTCAATGTGTCACTGTGAGTGAAATTGGGAAGTCAGTTCAAAGTGAGAAAGCAGCAGTTTTCCCGGCATTACCATCAAACTGTTAGCCCTTTATGTGGCTGTGATGTTGTCTCTGTACACATCTGGGGGCAGCATTTAACATGGTTTGATGTGGCTGAATGAGCCTTCTCCTGTTCCTCTGGCACAGGCTCGGGGGGATGAATTGACCTCATCGTGTGGGAAACAGGCTCAAGGGGCTGAATGGATCCCCTGTTCCTGTTTAAAAGGCTGGAGGAGCCGAGTGGTCCTCATTGTTTTTGAGTCCAACGGGGATTGAGAATTAGTCTCTGTTTGAGTAACAGGCCCAGAGCTCAATAATAAATAGGAATCTATTAAAGGCATCGATCATTGGAATCTGTATTTATGAAGTCACAGCATCATCAACGATATTGCAATTCACTTCCATGACAATCGTTTCATTACTTACCTACGACCTGTCTGACTGCTCGTCTGGTGAGTAACTGCCTGGACCCTCTGCTTCAAATGAATGGGCCTCTTCCTTTCCCGCTACCCTGTGTATTTAATTATAAAGTGCAAATGTGTGACTGTGTGTCAGAATGAGGAAGTGGGGAACCAGTGAGAAATTCCACAAAATGTTGCTTTCGTTGCAAATAGTTGACCGTATAAATCTAACTCTGTGATATTTCTGTTCAGAGCCAGGCAGCTGACCACATGCAGTTTCTAAAAACCAAAACAACTGCGGATGCTGTTAATCAGGAGCAAAAACAAAGTTGCTGGAAAAGCTTATCAGGTCTGGCAGCATCTGTGAAGGAGAAAACAAAGTTAACGTTTCGGGTCCGGTGACCCTTCCTCAGTTAGTACCTACCACAGATTTTAACCTTACTGTTCTATAATTCCCAGGCTTTTCTTTGCAGTCCTTCTTGAATAAGGGCACAACATTCACTTCCCTCTAGTCTTCCAGGACCTCACCTGTGGCAAATAATGATGCAAAGTATCAGCCAGGGCCCCCGCAATTTTTTCTCCAGCCTCTTGCAGGGTTCTTGGATATATCTGATCAGGACCTTTATCCACATTCACAGATTCTAGTACTTCCTCTACCATAATATGGAATCTCCCCAAAATATCGCCACTAACTTCCCCAAGTTTTCAAGTCTTCATGTCTATCCCCCTGGTCAACATAGAGAAGAAATATTCCTTGAGGACCTTACCCGTTTCCTGTGGTTCCACATATACATGTCCACTTTGGTTCTTGAGGGGGTCCTATTTTCTCTCTAGTTATTCTTTTTCCATTAATATACTTAAAGAATCTCTTTGGATTCACCCTAATCTTCTCAGGCAAAGCTATCTCGTGCCCCTTTTCGTCTCCTGATTTCCTTCTTCAGTAAACTCTGTATCCCCAATATACCTCCAGGGATTCCCTTGATTTCAGCTGCCTGTTCCTGTGCCATACCTCCTTTTTTTCTGGTCAAAGCCTCAATATCTCTTGTCGTCTAGGGTTTCCTACTCCTGCCAACATTGCCCTTCACCCCAACAGGAACATATAAACCTTGAACTCTAGCTATCACGCTTTTAAAAGCCTCTCACTTGCCAGAAGTCTCTTTGCCTGCAAACAAACTACTCCAATAAACCTCTGCAAGCTCCTGTCTAAATCCGTCAAAATTCACCTTGCCCCAATTTAGAACTTGAACCTGTGAACCAGTTTTGTCCTTCTGCATAACTATTTTATAATTAATAGAACTATTGTCACTGGTCCCAAAGTGTCCCCTACTATCACCTCAGTCACTTGTCCTGCCTATTTCTCAGTAGGTGGGGTTTTGCCCCTTCCTGAGTAGGACCCTCTACATACTGCTTGAGGAAACTTTCCTGAATACATTTAACAAATTCCACCCCTTCTAAGCCCTTAACTCTATGGCCGTCCCAGTCTATGTTAGGAAAATTAAAACTCCCCCACTATGACAACCCTATTTCTCCTGCAAATCTCCCCAGTCTCCCTGCATATTGTTCCCCTAATTCCCGTTGACTAGTTGGGGGCCTATAGTACAACCCCAATAATGTCACCATCCCCTTCTTATTTCTTAGCTGCACCCACAAAGCCTCACTGGATGATCCCTCAGTTATTTCGTCTCTGACTACTGCTGTGATACTCCCCTGAATCAAAAAAATGCAACTCCCCCTCTCTTCTTTCCTCCACCTCTGTCCCACCTAAAACATCTGTACCCTAGCACATTAAGCTACCGGTCCTGTCCTCACCTTAGCCTTATTTCTGTACTGGCTATAATATCCCAGCCCCAAGTAACAATCCACACTCTGAGTTCATTGACCTTACCTGTCAGCCCTCTTGCATTGAAATAGATGCAATTTAATCCAACAGGCATTCCTCACTCTCTGACCCGTTCCAGTCTGACCTGTCTCTTTGACTTGCTATTTCTGATTACTGTATCTCCTTCCAGCCTCGCACTTGCCTACCTGCTGTTGAGGATCCTACTCCTCTACCAATCCAGTTTAAACCCTCCCTTGCAGCACTAGCAAATCTGCCCGCCAGAATTTTGGCCCCCCTCCAGTTCAGGTGCAATTCTGCTCCAGAAAAGATCCCAATGATCTAGGAATCTGAATCCCTGCCCCCTGCACCAATTCTTTAGCCAAGCATTCATCCAACATATCCTCCTGTTCTTACCCTCACTAGCACATGGCACTGGAAATAATTCAGAGATTACCACCATGGAAGTCCTGGCTTTTGACATTTTTCCTAGCTCTCTATAATCGTTCCACAGGACCTCATCCCTCATCCCAATGTGCACAATGACTTCTGGCTTCTCACCCTCCCACTTGAGAACATTCTGCAGCCCCTCTGAGACATTCTGGACCCTGGCACACGGGACGCAACACACCATCCTGAATTCCCATCTGCAGCCACAGAATCTCCTGTCTCCCTAACAATCGAGTCTCCTATCATTAAGGTCCTGTTTACCTTTACCCTTGCTGGCTGTGCCCCGGAGCCAATCCTGGCTGCTGCTGCTTTCCCCTGAAAGGTAATCCTCCCCAACAGTATCCAAAATGGTACACTTATTTTTGAGGGGAATGGCAACAGGGGATTCCTGCACTCTCTGCCTACTCCCTTTGCCTCTCCTGCTGGTCACTCAGCTACTCTCTGCCTGCACCTTAGGTATGACCACCTCACTAAAACTCTTACTCAGCACCTCGGATGAGCCTGAGAGCATCCAGCTCCAGCTCCTGCTCCCTAACACGGTCTCCCAAGAGCTGCAGCTGGGTGCACTTCCCACAGGTGTAGTCATTGGGATGATGGAAGTCTCCCTGAGCTTCCACATCCTGCAGAAGGAGCTTGCCACTGCCCTAACTACGATCTCAAATGCTCTAAAGACTAAAGAGGAAAGTTAAAAGGACTTTACCCAAGTTTACTTGTACTTTTTGCCAAGCCGCTGCTCACCAAAGCCTCTCGATCCAATGCCTTACTTCTGACTATGCTACCAACAAATTTTCAACAGCACAGCTCCCTACCCCTTACTTTTTTAGAGGATGGAGGGAGGGATGGAAACGCTATAGTGATGTAATTTTTGGAGCTTAAATACTCCTTGATACCAGGCCCATAACAATCGGCTCCTCAGTATGGGTGACTGCTTCGAGACTCTAATGTATGCAACGAACTGATGCCTCTCCCTCTCAGTTGCCCTCTGTTGGATGCTCTTCCTCCTGCTGATCAAGGGGGCTGTTGCCTGATGATCTGCTCCTCAGTGCAGGCAATCACTTAGAGGATGGTTTGAGAATGATGATGAGACAGACCAGAGAGACGAAGGATAAAGGATAAGGATGAATCTATTGGAATACATTGGATACAGGACACAGAAACAAGCCATTCAGCCCAACTAATCCATGCTACTGCTAATTCCGTCTCCCATTTTTTCTTCATCCATGACTGACATTGTAACAATCTTTCTCCTTTGAGTGTTTATCCAGTGGCCAAATTAAATACATTGACATGATTCACCTCAGCTACTCCCTGTGGGAGTGAGTACCACATTCTGCTCAGGCCGAATGAAGAGGTTTCTCCTGAATTCACAATTGGGTTTCTTGTGTCTGTCTTATATCAATACTGCCCGGTGCTTCCCCAAGAGGATGCATTCTCCGTGAATTCACTGTGTCAAAACCTTTCAGAACAACATCACGAAGGTTACTCATCAGCCTCCTCTTTCTGCTAGAAAAGACCAGTCTGTCAATCCTTTCCTGATGTATTCATTCACATATTTCTGAGATACACTGTATTAAACTTCCCCGCACCCTCTCAAACACCGCTGGCTCCATTTCATAGTGTGCAGATCAGGATTGCAGACAGTACTGCAGGTGTGGTCTGACCAGGATTCAATACGAGTTTAATATAGTGTTCCTCCATTTCAATTGTATCCCTCTGGAAATAAAGTGCATAGCTTCATTTGTTACTCTGTGGCTTTGCTGATCCATGGAGCAGCAATTAATGATTGATGCATTTGTACAACATGAACCCTGTGTTCCACAACACCACCTGACTCACATCTTCCGCTCAAAAACTGACCTTCCTATTTTTCCCTCCAATGTGTATTCATTGTCATTTGTTGATTTGGACTTGGTTATAGCTGAAAAGAGAGCTGGGCTTTTCAAATATTTCATTTTGCACTTATCAGGACAGATTCAAGAATGCCAAATTTCAAAGGGGACCACAATCTACACTGCATGAAGAAAGGTTCCCATTTCATTGTCAGGCAGAATCTGGCCACGACATGTCATGGAGAATTTACCAGAGAACAGTTAGCACCTCAATAAGGAATGGAACAATTGCAGATGCTGCAAATCAGAAACAAAAACAAAAATTGCTGGAAAAGCTCAGCAGGTCTGGCAGCATTTGTGGAACTCAGAAAGGGTCACTCGACCCGAAACATTAACTCTGATTTCTCTCCAAAGTTATCACCTCAAGCTTTTGTCAAAATTAAAGCAGCCAAGTTGACTCTGATTGGTTATAGTGTTACTGGAGAGTGAAGGCAAAATAGTGCAGATGCTGGAAATCTCAGCTAGCTGTGAGAAAGCTGGAGAAATTCACAGAAACTCTGTGGAGAGGGTAACAGAGTTCACAAAGAAGTCTGGAATGACTGATCAGAACCGGAAGGTGTTGGAAAAGAGGGTTTTTTAAATAACTTTGACATAGGTGCAGAGGACCAGATGGCATAGAGACCCAATGCATTGAACAAAGGGGTTGATAATCATGGAGAAAAAAATCTCAAAAAGGTGTAAATTGAAGTGTGAAAAGGAGAGAATTAGTCCATGTTCCACATTGCTGTATTGTTGATTCCGTTGCAGCATTGGAGACTGACTTCTCCCCAAGCTCAGCCCTGACCCAACTCTAGCAGACACTCTGAAACACTTGAGCAAAGTGCCTCTAGCCTGAGCTCTGCATCTGTTATGAGCAAAGATAAAAATGGAACTGAATGTTTGACACCTTTCTTCACTGACTGCTTTTCCTTCCTTCTCTATTGGTTATCTTGCACCCTTCTTGAGGTTTCTAGCACAGTGAGAATGGACAGGAAATGCGCTACTGAATAGCGTGTCAATTTTAGGAGATGCGTTTTGCCTTCATGGGCAATTGTGACAAAAATCAACAAAATACACAAATTTCAGAAAATTGCAATCAAACATTTTGCTTCAGAGTAAGCGTCATTCCCCAGTTTTTATCAATGCTCACTCCCCATGACTGTATCATGGTTCAGTGATGTCCAATGGCTAACAAAGCTTCATTTTAATGATGAGAGACAACAAGGTGCAGGGCTGGATGAACACAGCAGGCCAAGCAGCATCATAGGAGCAGAAAGGCTGACGTTTCGGGCCTAGACCCTTCACCATTGATTTCCCATCACCCATTTCCCCTCTCCACTCTCTGCCCTCGTAACCTGCTCTAGATCTGCAATGTCCACTGTGAAATCTCTGTGCTCTTTCACCACTGTTGTCAAATTGCGAGCCAGGGTATGTTGGTAAGCATAGAGTGATGTGTGATCCAGACTTGGTGTGAGTGTGTACACTGGCTCACTGTTGAATTGGTTCCCAATTGGAGCTCAATAAGAAAGTCTTTGTAACAGATTAATCAAATATAAATCTGTCTGAGCTGACTATGTCATTACCTTGGAGGAGTGACAGCAAGAAGTAAGATTTCTCAGTTATTTCATCAGCTTCTCCCTCTCAAGCTCTGAAAGAGAAAGGAGTTAATGAGGCCTCACTTCTTATCCGACAAATATGAAAAGACCAGAATGACTTTTATACAATGTCCTCACAGATTAGTTAGATTCTGTTTAGGATGATGGGTGCTCAGCAGAGAGTTACAAGGTTTCCGAAAGTAAAACAATGAATGGCTTGAATTTCTACAGTGCTTCTCACCTCCTCAGCATCTGACAAATCTCCTTCTCTGCACTTGCCTTGTCCATCGGTCTAGAAAGATGTTCTATATGGGTGAGTTGTGTTTACTGCTAGATCTCAATCAACAGAAATCTTTGAAGACATCAATCACTGGAATATGTCTTTACAAAGTCTCAACATCAAGAAAGGAAGATGTTGATCCTGGAAGTGAGTTCCTGTTGTTATATTAATTGCCCTGGACCTGTCCGACTGCTCACCTGAGGAATAGGTGCTGGCATGCTCCCCTTGGTCTGCATGGCCTCTTCCTGTGCTGCTTCCCTGCGTATTTAATTAGCATATTCAATGTGTCACTGTGAGTGAGATTGAGAAGTCAGTTCAAAGTGAGAAAGCAGCAGTTTTCCCGGCGTTACAAACAAACTGTTAACCCTTTGTGTGGCTCTGTGCAGACCTGGGCAGCATTTAACATGGTTTGATGGAGCTGAATGGGCCTTCTCCTGTTCCTCTGTCACACACCTGAGGGGCTGAATGGACTTCCTCCTGTTCCCATGTCACAGGCTCGAGGAGCTGAATTAGTCTCATCTTGTGTGTAACAGGCTCAAGGGGCTGTTCCTGTTTAAAAGGCTGGAGGAGGTGAGTAGTCTTCATTCTGTTTGTGTCCAACAGGGATTGAGAATTGGTCTCTGTTCGAGTACCAGGTCCAGAACTCAATAATAAATAGAAATCTATTGAAGGCATCAATCATTGGAATCTGTATTTGTGATTCAGTTCCGTGACAATCATTTCATTATTTACCTATGACCTGTCTGACTGCTCGCCTGGGGAGTAACTTCTGGCACCCTCTGCTTGGACTGAGTGGCCTTTTCATTTGCAGCTACCCCCTGTGCATTTAATTATAAAGTGCAGTTGTGTGACTCTGTGTCAGAATGAGGAAGTGGGGAAATCAGTGAGAAATTCCACAAAGCGGTTGACCATTTCAACCCGATTCTGTGACATTTCTGTTCAGAGTCAGGCAGCAGGTCACATGCAGTTTCTACACTGGCTCTGGGGCTTTAGAATTCTCTCCCTTACTCTGAGACAGGTAGTCGGGAGATGGAGATCCCTTTCCAGAATCTCTAACCCCATGTTGTTGTACAAACATACGTCTAGCAGCAAAAGCAGGCCATTCTGCCCCTCAATCCTGCTATGCCATTCAATATGAACATGACTGATGTATTTTTGTGCTGTATTACACAGTCCTATCTATTCCCGACAACATTTAATAGCTTGACTAGCAAGAATGTATCTTCCTTTGCTGAAAAATATGCAATGACTCAGTCTCCAGTGCCATCTGAGGCAGAATTCCAAAGTTGCAAAACCCACTGAGAGAAAAAACAATCTCATTCCCTCCCGAAAGAGTGATTCCTTATTTTCAAAGAGTGCGCCCTAGTTCGGAACTCACCCACAAGCAGAAATATCATTTTCATGTCCACCTTGTCCAGACCTTTCAAGACCTCATGTACTTCAGTCAGGTCTCCCGTCACCCTTCCAAACTCCAGGGGAAACAATTCCAGTCTGTCTAAGCTTTCCTCATGAGAATATGTGTTCATTTCAGCATTAATTTAGTAAACCTCTGAACTGCCAGCAACACACGTACTACCTCCCTTAAATAAGGAGACCCAAACTGTACACAGTATTTGAAATGTTCTCTCACCAATGCATCATATAACTCAGACGTAACATACATAATTTTGTGTTCAATTCCTGTTGAGTTAAATCATAGCATTTCATTGACCTTCTTAACCATTCCTACACCTGCATGCTAACCTTTTGTGGCTAATGCCCTAAAACACTTCTGCACCTAAGAATTCCTTAGTCATTCTCGGTTTAAGTAATTGTTTATTTTAATTTTTTCTTCCCAACGGAGCAACTTTACTTTTTCCCACATGGCACACCATCTGCCAGAATTTTGCCCACTCACTGGATCTATCTATATCACTCTGGAATCTCCTTATAGCTTTATCACAACATACTTTCCTATGTATCTTTGTATAATTAGCAACTTTAGCACCCCAGCCCTCAATCCCCTCATCTGCGTCATTGACTACCAATTGTAAAAAGCTGAGGCTCCAGCACCGATCCCTGTGGTACCCCACTTGTCACATCTATACCATATGCTTCTGCTTTGCAAAAGAACCTTTCATCTGGTGTCTTATCAAATGCTTCCTGGAAATTCACAGACAGTAGGTCTACAGGCTCTCCTTCATCCAAAGAGCTTATTATTCCTTCATATACCTGCAAAAATTTGGTTAAACAGTGTTTCCAGTTAATAAACCATTTGAATTCTTCCAGATTACCTTGAATTTATTTAAATGCCCAGTAATACTCCTTATAATCATTTCCAACAGATTCACCACAACAGAAGACAAGCTAACTAGTCTATAGTTTCCTGTTTGTGACCTTCCCCGCTTCCTGAATAGAGTGATTATATTTGCTACTTTCTAATCCGGTAGAATCTATCCAGGGCCCAGCAAATTTTGTAAAGCTAACAACAACCCATCGAATACATCTTTCACCACCTCCGTTAACACCCTAGGATGAAGTCCACCAGATTGCAGGGACTTTTCAGCTCACAGTTCCAGCAGTTTGTTCAGTGCCACTTACCCCATGATTGTTAGCACTTTCATAAAGTTCCTCTCTCTCTTTCACCTCTTGATTTACATTTATCGCCAGATTGTTTCTGTATCCTCCATAGTGAAGACATGTGCAGAATATTTGTTGTTTTCACTCATTATTTCTTTATTATTCTCTAATTATACCCCATTCTCAATTTCTAGAGGATCAACGGTCCCTTTATTTCTGCTTTATTCATCTGATGTTTCCAGTTTAGTTGTAGACTTAAGTCACCCAAGATCATCGCCGTCGCTTATCACAAGGACCCAATGTTTTTTCTTGTACACATTTTCTCACTTTATGGTTACTTTTGGGGACTGTCGACCACTCTTACAAATTATATCTTTCACCTAATATTCCTCCACATAATCTACATAATTTCCCACTTCAACCTTATATCCAACGCATTAAAATAATTCTCCACATCTTCTGTTGTCTGAAGTCACTGTGACTGAGCAGGTAGACTCAGGTTTATTGTTCACAGTAAGGTGTTGTGAAGAGGAACACACGGTCTGAAAGGGTGAAGGAACAAGATTCAACATGAACTTTCAAAAAGGTATTTGGACAGAGTGTTAATGAATGGCACATTGGAACCAATTGGTTAGATCTATAATATAGCCAGAACAGGCATGATAGGCTGAATGACATCTTTCTGTGCTGTGTCACTCTGTGATTTCATGAATTTTAACTTCTGTGTAGATCCGAGACAAAAGGAAACTATAAATTTCTGACCTGTGCAGATGAACGGGTTTGTGTTGTGTTTTACTGTCAATGATTCTACTTCCTTCCTGTGGTTGTTGTGCTGGAGACACTGGGCAGGAAGCACGAAGCTTATTCACAATGTTCTGACTGCTGCTGTGTGGGGAGAGTCTCTGATATCCTCTTCTAGCCACAAGGTTGAGGGACGGAATTTTAAAGCTCATGATCCAGGCACAGCCACTAATCGGGCTATAATGGCTACTGGGGTATGGTCAAGAGGTCAGATTTGGAGAAACAAACAGACCTTGGAATGTTTATGGGGCTGGAAGAAATCACAGACATAGTGAGGGTGAAGGAGCTAGAGAAGGGTACACAGATAGGGTTGTATTGGGGGAGGAGAGTACAAAAATAGGGAGCAGTGTAGAGACTGGATGAAGGTACTGTGATAGAGAAGGTTGTATGTGGGGGATGTGAGTACAGAGGTAGGGAGAGGTGTAGGGGCTGGAGGAGGATACTGTGATAATGAGGGGTGTAGGAGCTGGAGGAAATAAAAGTGTTATTGACAGACCAGACCTGCTCAAAAGATAGCCTAGACCCTAACTTTTTTCTTCTTTTAAAGGCGTGTGCCAGATGTTGCATTCCAGATATAATTTGATTGGTCAAGCTGCCAGGTTTAAAGCAAAACAACAGAAAGAGGAAATTGGAATAATTTAACTCTATTGGAAACCTTAACAGAATAATAGAGTATTTTACTACTGAACTGTAACTGTTCCAAGATAGTAGCATCCCATAGACACACCCGTGGAAAAAGGCAAATTCAGTAAAACAGATTGTTTCACATGCAACTCCAGCAGCATGAGGTAAAAACATCAAGAGAAAACTCTGAGAGTGAATGTAACGCAGAGAGATATATGCAGCTTCTACACCCTGCTGAGAGCTAAAATTAAAATCATGATTCTGTGGGAGCTTAGAATCCCAACAATGTGGAGCAGGCCAATCAGCCCATCAGGTCTACACCAACCCTTGAAAGAACATCTCACCCTAACCCTGCATTTTCCATGGCTATCCCACCTAGTCTGCACATCCCTGAACAGTATGAATAATTTCCCATGGCCACTCCACCTAACCTGCACATCTTTGGACTCTGGGAGGAAACCCATGCAGACACGGAGAGAATGTGCAAACTCCACACAGACAGTCGCCTTAGGGTGGAATCAAACCCAGGTCCTTAGCGCTGTGAGGCAGCAGTGCTAACTGCTGAACCACTGCGCCACTCTGACATTCAGGCTGCCTCTATTGTTCCAACTTTAAAAAAAGTCCCAAGGTCTCACATGCTCATTACTTTGAGTTTTCAATAGACAGCTCAGCATTTCTGCCTTAAAATCTGTCTTCAAAACAAAAGGATAAAGAAACAATTAGTCTAATGTTATTAGTACAATAGATGTACATTACGTTGACTTTAAGCATGCAAACATTCACTACTACAGTTGATTTTAGTTTTTTTTTCTGTCACTGAATGCCTCCATCTTCCTTCATCAAAGATGTGACAACGCATTGGTAATTATGTTCTCTTGTCCTGCCACGCATGTAATTTTCAAATTAAATGGCCGCAATAATAAGCTCCAACTAAACAGTCTGGAATTGCTATCCGTGAATTTCTCCAAAAACTTTAAAGTATTGAGATCAGTGCATACAATTGTCTCAGAGACATTACTGACAAAATGAATGTTGCATGGCCAACACCAAACTCAAGGTCTCTTTCTCAATCATAGAATATTTCTGTTGATGATTAGTCAATTTTCTGGAAAAATACCCAATAAGTCTTTCTGTCTTCCCATTGTCGTCTTGTAAGAATACAGCACTGACACCCATATCACTGTCATCGAGAGCTGCCTTGAATGGCTTTGCGTAATTAGGTGTGGCTAAGCCTGGGACAGCAGGTGAACACAGCTTTCAGGCTGTCAAATGCGTTCTGACAGTCCGCCATCCACTGTAGTTTTCTGCATTTCTTCAGTAAGTCAGTCAGTGGGAAACCCCACTGCTACAATTCAGTACGTACTTTGGATAAAAAACATTCAATTCCATGAATCATATTACTGCCCTCTTCGTCGATGGTACAGGAGACTCCCCATTAATGTTTGTTTTCACATTCCGTGGGGTCATCCGTCTGTGTACAATGACATGGCCCAGGAACGTAACTTGGGCTTTTGTAAATTCACTCTTAGCGAAGTTTATCACCAAGCCTGCCTCCCAAAGTTGATTGAACAATTCCAATAGATGCTCCAGATGTTCCTTCTATGTGCGACTAAAAATCACCAGATCGTCAATATACACTAGACAGTTCGGTAATCCCAAAGTGACTTTATTGGTTAGTATTTTTCATACCAAATGGCATGACTTTAAATTGGTACAGTCCATTTGGTGTCACGAAAGCCGAACTTTCCTTCGCTCTTTTGTATAAAGGCACCTGACAGTATCTTCCGACTTTGAAATATAAGTTGTTTGTCCCACCTTCTCAATACAGTCTTCCAAACTTAAAACAGAATATGAATCAGACTTCGTAACTGCATTGATTTTGCGATAGTCCACACATACTCATTGGCTACCATCTGGCTTTGGCAATATTGCTATGGGTAAGCTCCATTCACTGAAACTCACTTCGACTATGTTGTCTTTGAGCATGCATTCAAGCTGTTTTTGAACTGTGCCAACTTTACAGTGTTACGTCTATAAGGATCATGCTTAATTGGAACAGCGTATCCTATATCTACATCATGCTTAATTAGATTAATACTCCCCAGCTTATTCCCACATATCTACCCAAGTAATTATTATAACTGTTTCAGGTCATTTCAATTTTCCTCTGGAAGGTAGCTCAAGAATTTATTTCTGAGAACTTCCTCATTGTCCAAATTAATTTGAGGAAATCCAATTCAGAATCCTCTGAATTTGGTTATTCACTCTGTGTCGTAACCAGTAATTTGCTTTCTTTCCCTATTAAAAGAGCATATTCGCATGACACACTCTGTGAGTTTTCTTTCTAACAAGTCTTCTTATTAAATAATTCACCTCACTCAATTTACTTTGGATTTGATAAGGCCGACTAAACCTTGCCTTTAAAGGTTCACCTACCACCGGAAGTAACACATCTCCATTCGCAAAATTGCAAAGTTTTGATTTCTTGCCTGCTTCCTGTTCCATCAAATCTTGTGCTACTTTTAAATGCTGTCTAGCCAACTCATCTGCTCTATTTAATTGTTCCCTACAATCTTTTTAGCCGTGATACTGCATATTAAAATGGCCTCTGGAAATCTAGGGCACACATCCATTATAGTCAATAAAATACTGATTTCCACTTTTTTTTTTGTAAAAGGTCCACAACTATGGGAATTGGAATCAAGGGTGCTGGTTTTATTAGTGCCTGAGGTTTTCCAATTACCTGACATGTGTATGACATGTCTGGCAAAATTCAACCATGTCCTATGCAGTCCAGGCCAGTACAAATGTTTTTGTATTTTGGCTTGAGTCTTCCTTACTTGCAAATGACTTCCTACTGCTAGTTCATGTGCAGCTGATAACACTTCCGTTCTATAACCCACTGGTAATACAACTGGATGACCTTCTGCCCATTTCTCATTTGTCTGAATATGTAATGGCCTCCATTTCCTCATCAAGACAGCATTTTTAAGACAGTAACATTCTGGGGTACACTCAGATTCTTCTTCTGTCTTTGGTTTTTTTGATACAACTGGTTTAGTTTGTCATCTTTCTGTTGTAATTTGGTTAATTTCTCTAATATCCACTTTGTCCTCCACTGTTCTTGTTTGTTCTCAGCCATTTGATCAAACTTAGTCTCTGATAATTGTATACTTCAACTTCCTTGTGTTTATTTGCAGGGGAGGTGATGGCCTAGTGGTATTATTGCTGGATTGTTAATCCAGAGATCCTGATAATGTTCTAGGGACCAGGGTTTGAATCCCGCCATGGCAGATGTGGCATTTGAATTCAATTAAAAAAATCTGGAATTAAGAATCTAACGATGACCGTGAATCCATTGTCGATTGTTAGGAAAAGCCCATCTGGTTCACTAATGTCCCTTAGGGAAGGAAACTGCCATCCTTACCTGGTCTGGCTTACAAGTGACTCCAGACCCACAGCAATGTGGTTGACTCTGAACTGTCCTCTGTGCAATTAGGGATGGGCAATAAATACTGCCTGGCCAGCGATGCCCTCATCCTGTTAATGAATAATTAAAAAAAAAACAGTCTTTGATTTCTCCTCCTGCTTCCACCTGTGGCTTTGTGACCTTGTTACCGCACAGTCAGTAACAATCCCAGGGTATACTTCTTGTAACACCTCAGTTGCCCGATTTTCCAATGGCTTTTCAACTACAGTAGGCATCACTCCCACCTGTGATCCAATTATATCATTACCAAGGATAAATTGTATTCCTGGAACCGAGAATTTCTCAATTATTCCTACCACCAGTTCCCCACTTATTACTGGACATTCCAATCTCACTTTGTATAATGGAGTGCTGCTCTTCTTACCGTGAATTCCACATGTTACCACTTTTCCTGGCAATACTCCTTGTCAATGACATATCTCCATATCTCTCAACATCAAAGACTGACTTACTCCCATATCTCATAAAATCTTAATTTTTTTTAACCTGTTCCTCCTGGCATACACAAGTAAACCTTATCTTCACAAATAAATTCTTTAAAGAGATCTGGCACTTTCTTCTCAACCAATCCCTGACCAGGTTGTGCATTCATTTGCAGCTTTTTAGCCTCCACTGTGCTTTCCTTTATCACTTCAACAGAACTCACTGACTTATCCTGTTTGCCTACATCTGTCTTCCCAGTGTTCTTTTTGAAACCACCAATAGTGTGATTTCATGTGGCCTACTTTATTACAGGGAAAACACCTGAGCTCTTTTTACATCTCCTTCACCCTCATGGGTTTCCATTTTACTCTATGGTAAACTATCTTTACTATCTTCCATGCTATCTTGTTTTTCTTTACCGCCTGAGGATTTCTCTTTTTCCCAATTTCTATCTCTCATGGATTGAAATTGATGGCAGAAGCCACACCTTCATTTATGAACCAGCTCATAATCATGTGTCATTTCCACTGCAATTCTTGCCATTTTAGCTCTCTTCTCTTCCTCATGTTCTCACGATTTCAGGAAGTGAATTTTTGAATGCCTCCAAAATAGTTGTCTCTCGAAGAGCATTATATATTTGATCTATTTTCAATGCCCTTATCCACATATCAAAATTACTCAGTTTGATCCTTTCAAATTCAATGTAGGTTTGACCAGGTTCCTTCCTCAGATTTCTGAAACATTGTCTGTAGACTTTTGGTACTAGCTCATATGTACTTAAGATGGCATTTTTCACCTCTTTATACTCCCCAGATACCTCCTGTGACAGTGATGCAACTACCTCACCAGCTCTACCTATCAACTTAACAATAAGGCCATTTATTGTTGGCCGTTTCATTTGTTTAGCCACTTTCTCCAATGAAATGAGAAAAAGCTTCGACATGTTCTGGTCAAACTTTGACAATGCTTTGACAGGCCTTCAAATACGATAGGATTGCTCTCATCACTGTCCACATCACTGCTCCTACTTTTCACCTCTACCTACTCCATTTTAAGTTGACTTTGAGTTTTCAGTTCCAACCTCTGAAGTTCAAAAACTATCTCCCTTCCTTCTCTCTCTTTCTCTCTTTCTTTCTCCTTTTCTTCCGCTTGGGCCTTCCTCTCCTTTTCTGTTTTGTCTGCTTTTAATCGTAATTCAAACTGTTTCATATGCCCGGGTTCGATTCCAGCCTCGGGCGACTGTCTGTGTAGAGTTTGCACATTCTCCCCGTGTCTGCATGGGTTTCCTCCGGGTGCTCCGATTTCGTCCCACAGTTCAAAGATGTGCAGGTTAGATGGATTGGCCATGCTAAATTGCCCGTAGCGTTCAGGGAGATGTAGATTATGGGGAATGGGTCTGGGTGGGATGCTCTGAGGTTTGGTGTGGACTTGTTGGGCCGAAAGGCCTGTTTCCGCATTGTAAGGATTCTATGATTCTATGATTTCCTTTTCTCTTTCATTTTTGCTCTGCCAGTGTTATTCTTTCCTTTTCTCTTGCCTCCAACTCAAGTTGTTCCATTTTCAATTGAATTTTAGCCATTTCCAAAGATTCCAATGGCATTTCTGGCAATTGTAAATCTGCATGATTGTGACAACTATCCTGACAGACGCAGGCAATCCCAACTCCAGTATGTTTGCCAATTCCAAATACTTTGCCCTGCTCACTTTCTGTAAAACTCCCAAAGTGACATCTTCCACCCTCAGGAAACCTTTTAGTGCCTGAAAGAGCCAGTATTACTCAAGGCACACCCCGTTTAAACCAAACAAATTCATCACCTGAAACAAAAGACACTGAAACTTTCCACTCACTACCTTTGAGTCCAATAATCCTAAACCCAACCTGGAATTAGAGATTTTGATCCTAGCAAGAGCCCCCAGTTTGTAATGGATGATACCAAACCACCTCAAAAAATTCAGAAGATGGTCTAGACCCTAAGATTTTCTTCTTTTAAAGTTAAGTGCCGGGAGTTGCATTCTGGATGCCATTTTCAATTTCTCACTGTGGGTGAACACTCAAGCTTCATTTCAGTGTAACATTTCCTGCAATATTGGTGGTCGTACAGCGAGAATGTCACTGGTTAGTAATTCAGAACCCAAAACTAACGTTGTGGAGGCATCGGTTCATATTACATCATGACAGATAGTGGAATTTAATTTTGTTTAAAAATCTGTAATTAAAAGATGATTCATCCAGAATGGTAGGTAATGTTCAGGAGACCTGAGTTTGAATCCACCATAAGAGATGGTGGAATGTGAATTCAATTAAAAATCTGGAATTCAGTCGCCAACGGTGACTGTGAAATCATTGAAGGTTTTTGGCAAAACCCATCTGGCTCACTAATGTTGTTTAGGATAGCACAGTGCTGTCATTACCAGGTCTCGCCTATGTGTGACTCCAGTCCCACAGTGTTGTGGGTGACTCTTAACTGTACTTGCTGCAATTAGGAATGGGCAATAAATGCTGGCTTCGCCTGTTCCATCTGCAACTGGCGAATGAATCAATCAAAGTCTGGGACATTGGTGACAATGCATCTTTGGCCTGTTTGATTCCCTGTCAAAGTTTCTTCCTTTTCTGCTCACAAGATTGTTGTGGATTGTTGCAGAAAAATGTAGAAATGCTGACCGCAGGGTGTGTAATCTATCTTGGTCTCGTATGTAAATCAGGCATCATCTCAAGGAGTCTTCCATGGAATTACAGACTCTGATAAATAAACTATTCCAGATTTTTTCCAGACACTGGAGTGAGTTGCACAGGCGAGCCAGAGAAAACCCTCCGTATTGTGTCACTTCAACCAGCTCCTACACCTCTCCCTATCTCTGTAGCCTCCTCCATTCTATACATCCCTCCCTATCTCTGTAACCTTCTCCAGCCCCTACACATTTACCTATCTCTATAACCTCCTCCAGTCCCTACACCCCTCTCTATCTCTGTAACCTCCTCCAGCCCCTACAACTCTCCCTATCTCTGTCACCTCCTCCCAACTGTACACCCCTCCCTATGTCTGTAACCTCCTCCAACCCCTACAACCCTCCCTATCTCTGTACCCTCCTCCAGCACCTATACCAGTCCCTACCTCTGTAACCTCCTCCAGTCCCTACACTCCTACCTATCTCTATAACCTCCTCTAGCCCCTACAACCCTCCATATCTCTGTTGCCTCCTCCAACCCCTACACCCCTCCCTATCTCTGTAGCCTCCTCCAATGCATAAACTTCTCCCTATTTCTGAAACCTCTTCCTTTTTAAGTTCTCTCTTGCATATTTTGTACTCCTTTTGGTCTTGTGCAGTTTTGAGCCCACACTATCTGCTGTAAGCCTCCATTTTTCTTTTTATCCAGTCCTATATAAGCCTTGACCTCCAGTGTTCACAGTATTTGATGAACCACCAATGTTTATTGAAACATGTTGGCTCCCAATTTCCTTTTTGATTATGTCTCAATGTTCTGACAAGTGCTCCCAGTCCACTTGCTGTCTGCAAAATGCTTTTCCACACATGTTTCCACCACTGGCTCTGCTTCATTACCGAAAATCAAGTAAACACAATGGCTCAGTGGTTAGCACTGCTGCCTCAACGCACCAGGGACCCAGGTTTGATTCCACCCTTGGCTGACTGTGTGGAGTTTGCACATTCTCCCTGTGTCTGTGTGGATTTCCTCTGATGTTCCAGTTTCCCTCCACAGTCTGAAGATGTGCAGGTTAGGTGGACTGGCCATGCTAAATTGCCCATAGTGTCCAGGAATGTGCAGGCTGGATGGATTAGCCATGGGAAATGTGGGGTGGGATGTTCTTCAAAAGGTCTGTAGGGACTCGATGGGCCAGATAGCCTGGTCCCACACTGTACGGATTCTATGATAGTCCATTTTCATTCTCAGCTGCCCACTGAAATAACATCCACAGAGTCTGGAGACTTTGAGGACCTGTAACCACAGCTCATTGTTGGAATCAAACCTGTTTTTTCTCTCACTCACTTTCTTTGTCTCTCTTTTTCTTTTTCACCCTCATGAACTATCTAATTAACTTAAACTGAAACTGATTCTGAATCCTTGGACTAAACTCAGTAATGTATTGAAAACCTGGCATCAAACAGCACTCTTGTACTGAGGCAGGTTTGACAGTATATCAACAGAATAACACGTTCCCTGAATTTTACAACATTGACAGATTACTGCTGTACACAGGACAAATGGATCCAACAAACAAAAAAAAACAGATAAATCTACAGTTTTCGTGCAGCTACTGGTTTTTGAATGCGGTATCTTGTTACTCTGGAATTTGCATTCCTTCAACAAGTATGAAAATTGATTAAAAAAAGGAGCAAATTACTGCAGATGTTGGAATCTGTACTAAAAACAACAAATGCTGGAGATCACAGAGGGTCAGACAGCATCCATGGAGAGAGAATAAGCTAATGTTTCAAGTTTAAATGACTCTTCATCAGAGCTGAAGTGAAACGTGAAAGGGCCAGCATTTATGCTGCAGTTGGGGGAGGGGTGTAGAATAATGGTGAAGAAAAGATGTTTGTCTCTCAAATCTGACAAATAGTTCAGATTGAGTGATCGGATTCTGAGACTGGCAGAACAATGGTGTGTCTAACTGTCAGACTTGAAAGAGAAGACAGTCCAATTGGAGTGGGGTGAGTGGTGAGAGGACATGGTGACAGAGAGTAAATCTAAAAGTAAGGGTAGAAATGGGAGAATGTAACAAGTAAACCTAAAAGAAAGGGAAGAAAAAGGAGTTGGTTCACAATTTGAAGGTGTTAACTAAATATTAAGTTCAGAAGGCTGTAAAGTGCCTAGTCTGAAGATGAGATGTTGTTCCTCCAATTTGCCCTGTGATTCACTGGAGCACTGCAGCACTGCAGCATGCCTGAGGACAGACAAATAGACATGCGAGCAGGATACTATGTTAAAATGACCGCTATGGGCAGGTCGGGGTCATGCTTGTGCACACACTGGAGGTGTTCTGCAAAGCAGTCACCCAGTCTGCATTTGGTTTCTCCTATATAGACTAAGCCACATTGGGTCCAGCGAATACAATACTCAAGTTTGGAGGAAGTACAGGTGAAATGATGCTTCACCTGGAAAGACTGTTTAGGCTCTTGGATGGTGAGCAAGGAATTGGTGAAAGGGCAGGTGTTGCACCTTCTGCAGTTTCATGGGAAGGTGCCGTGGGGGCTGGGTGGGGCTGGTGTTGGTGGTTGTAGAATGGATTAGGATGTCCCGGAGGGAATGACCCCTGTGAAATGCAGACGGGCGAGGTTGAGGGGAAGGTGTGTTTGGTGGTGCTGTTCTGCTGGAGTTGTCTGAAATGGCAGAGAATGATCCTTTGAAGGCAGAGGCTGGTGGGATGAAAAGTGAGGACAAGTGGGACCTGATTGTCCTGTTGTGAGTGATGGGAAGTGGCAAGGGTCGAAGCACCGGTGATAGGTCAGAGGTGGTTGAGGGCCTGTCAATCACAGTGGGTGGGAAAACCACGGTTATTGAAGAAGCAAGCCATGTCAGCAGTTGTATTTTGGAAGGTCACATCATCTGAACGTAGGTGAAGGAACTGGGAGAATGGGATGCTGATGATGCATGCGTATGTGTTCTTGTGTGTGTACTTGTGAGAGATGTTGAAGTCTGCATCAACTCACATTCCACAGTGATGGATATGGAGCCCTCCCCTGTTCCTCATTCGTTCTCTGCCACATACTGATATTTGTTGTCTTGCTCTTAACGTACTTATGGAATTTCTTTGGATTATCCTTAACTTATACAATAATTTTAGATTTTCCCTTATTTTACGTGCCAAAATCCTTTCATACCTCCTAATTGCTTTCCTAATTTAAGTTTCCTCATATATTTTTTATTTCTTCAACGCTTCTGTAATTTTGAGCTGACAGTATCAGCAATTAGCCTTCCTTTTTCTTTCTATCTGATCCTGTATGTCCCTCGACATCAGGCGTTTGCAGGATTTGTTGGTCCCAACTCTTATCTTTATTGGAACACGTTGGCTTTGTCCACTCCCAATTTCCTTTTGGAATGTGATCCAATATTCTGACATGGATTTACTTAAAACTATGTGCTTCCAGTCTACTGTAGCCAAATCAAATCTGATCTTATTAATATTGGACTTTTCCAAGTTTGGAACTTTAATTTCAGGTCCATCCTTATCCTTTTTCAGGACAATCTTAGATCTAATAAGGTTGTGATCACTGCCTGCAAAACGCTCCCCCACTGATATTTCAACTACCTGTCCTGCTTTGTTATCTAAAATTAAATACAGGACCATCCTCCATCTTGTATGGCCTTCTGTGTACTGGCTTAAAAAGCTCTCCTGTATGCATTGTACGAATTCTGCTCGCTTTGAACCTTTCACACTATGACTACCCCAATTAACGTTGGGAAGGAAGAAATCTCCCACTATCACGACCCTATTTCTTCTACACTGTCTGAAATTTGCCGACATACCTACTGTTCTATTTCTCTCTGACTGCCTGGGACCTATAGTACATTCCCAGCAATGTGATTGTTCCTTTTTGGTTTTTACATTTAAGCCATTTGGCTTCATTTGAGGAGTCTTCTAACACGTCATTCCTCTTTACTGCTGTAATTGAGTCACTGATCAATATTGTTTTCACCTCCTTCCCTGTTCCACCTGAAGACCCTGTCTCCTGGAATATTGAGCTGCCAATCCTGTCTCCCTCTCAACTGTGTCTCAGATACAGCTATAACGTCATAGTCCGAGGTTTAATTTGTGCCCTCAATTCATCTGCCTTGTTCATCAGACTCCATGCATTAAAGCAACACCATCCAATCTTGCCAATCTCCCTGGTGCTTTAACTGACCAATACTTCCTCTGCCTTCCTGACTCACTTGCTGTCTTTTCTTCTTCTGGCTCTGTATGTCCCTGTGCAGAACAATCCCTCAGGATAACAGCTCCCTGCCAAGTTAGTAATGACCTTCCCTAACAGCATGAACAAACCTTCCCACAAGGATCCATTTGAGGTGCAAGCTGTCTTTCTTGAGAGGGGCCCAGTACCCCCATAAAGGGTGCCAATGTTACCGAAATCTGAAGCCCTCCTTGTTGCACCATCTCTCCAGCCATGCATTCATCCGGATGAACCTCATTTTTGTGTACTCACTAGCACATGGAAGTTATCCAGAGATTACTACATGGGAAGTCATGTTTTTTAATCTACATCCTAGCTCCCCAAATTCTACTTGCAGGACCAGATCCCCTTTTCCTATCTTTGTCATTGGTACTAACATGTACCATAATTTCTGATTGTTTGCCTTCTAACGTAGGTGTTGATGGCTGTGTAGACTCACATTCTACAGTGATGGTTACGGAGCCCTTCACTATTCCACGTTCATTCTCTGCCACACACTGATAGTCTCCAGTCTCCTTGTTAGTAATGTGAGGAATCTCCAGCCACATTTTGGTGTGGGAACTTGTTCTGTTCATTGTGACATTATGTTGTCTCCAGGTCAAGATAGAAGTGGGGAAGCTCTCAACAGAGCAGATTATCACTGCAGAATTCCCCTCAATTATATTGATCAATGAGTCTTTAATTATATGAGAAGTAATTGAGAGATTCAGTGGTGCATCTAAAAACAAAGGAAGATAACATTGTAACAGAACAGTGCACAGCAAGACCCTACACTGATTTTACAGTGTTTGATGACTCTGAATTTTCATTCACTTTCCCTCAATGTCAATTTCTGTGTCACACTTCTAATGGACATTGCCCATGTCAACCATCATTCTATTCCCTCACCACTGAAACTGCTTTCCATCTTGAAAGAAAGAAATTTACTTGTGCTTGTCGGCCATTGTATAGTATTTGATCAATGGTGTACTAAGTGATGTGGTATGATTCCAGACCAGAGCAGGACAATATCTGGCCGCTGACCATTACATTCTTTTTAGGAAGTAGACAAGATTTGATATTCAGATACCTAGAGAATGAAGCCACCAGATTCAACAGTTTTGAATAAACAGAAATTAGATTTATAATAAAAAGGTGACACAATAGTTCACTCTCCAATGTATGCATCACATATATTCTAACATCCAGAATTAAACTGTGTTCAATAAGGGCAACTGACAAACTGTGACTAAAGACCCTGAAGAGCACATCAAATGAAAAATGAGGTGAAAGCAGGTCCCACAGATTTCTCAGCAATATCCGATATGTTAATGATGCTACAGCTCATCATATCTCATTAAATATTCAAGTGGAATTTTGATTAATCTCTCTATGACCTATTGATGACTTTATTCTGAGACCTCAGTGGATCCCAGGGATTTTCTGAATCCTAACTCCATTTTAGCTGCATCTCCTAGCTCCTAGCTGCACCTCCTGGCTCCCTGGACTATTCCTGGGTCCTAATTACATCACATAGCTGCAACAACTGGTTCCCAGGACCTTACCTGAGTCCCAACAGCATGGAATGATCTGGCAGCTGCTGGGACTTCTTCCTGTGCTGCAAACCAACAGAACAAGTGGCCTTCAGTTGGCTTTTCAGCATCAGTGTGAATGACCTTCTCCTGTTTCCAGCCTGTTTCTTTCCCTCTCTCTCCCATTCTTAATCTCTTTATTTTTCATTTTCTCTGTCTCTTTCTCTCTCTCCCCCTTTGTCACGTATCTAGCTGTCTAACTGACACAAACTCAAAGTAACTGAATCCTTGGATTAATCTGAGTGATCTATTGAAAACCTGGCAATGAGCAGCACATTTGTATGTATGGTTGACAGTAGCAGCCAATGGAATACCATGTTTCCTGTCTTTTACAATATTGTCAGATTGCTGTTGTACACAGGACAAATGGCTCCAACAAACAAAAACCTAGAACAGATAAATCTATAGTTCTCTGTGCAGATGCTCCTTATTGAATTGGGTGTTTTGCATCAACACGTCTGACAGCTGATGTGTGTGTGTTGTTTCTTTTTCCTTTATTCATTCACAAGATGAGGGCATTGCTGGCTCGGCAACATTTATTGCCCATCCCTAATTGCCCAGAGGGCAGTTAAGAGTCAACCACATTTCTGTGGGTCTGGAAACACACGTAGACCCCACCAGGTAAGGATGGCAGTTTCCTTCCCTAAAGTACATTAGTGAACCAGATGGGGTTTTCCTGACGATCGAAAATGGATTCACAGTCATCATTAGATTCTTAATTCCAGAAATTTGTTGAATTCAAATTCCACAGGTCTGCCATACAGGATTTGAACCCCGGTGCCCAGAATGTTATCCGGGTCTCCGGATTAACAATCGATAATACCACCAGGTAATTGCTTCCCTGTGGGCCAAGTGTACACCTGAGAAATGTTGAAATTTTTATAAACGCACATTCCACAGCGATGGTTACGGAACCCTCAACAGTTCCATGGTCATTCTCTGCCACACACCGATAGGCTGTAGTCTCCCTGTATGTAACGTGAGGAATCTCCAACCACAGCACATTGTTAGAACTTATTCTGTTCATTATGAATAATGAATAAGGTGGGTGAACTTGCAGCATGGGTTAGTACCTGGGACTTCGATGTTGTGGCCATTTCGGAGACATGGATAGAGCAGGGACAGGAATGGTTGTTGCTGGTTCCGGGGTTTAGATGTTTCAGTAAGATTAGGGAAGGTGGTAAAAGAGGGGGAGGTGTGGCATTGTTAGTCAAGGACAGTATTACGGTGGCAGAAAGGACGTTTGATGACAACTCGTCTACTGAGGTAGTATGGGCTGAGGTTAGAAACAGGAAAGGAGAGGTCACCCTGTTGGGAGTTTTCTATAGGCCTCCGAAAAGTTCCAGAGATGTCGAGGAAAAGATTGCAAAGATGATTCTGGATAGGAGCGAAAGTAACAGGGTAGTTGTTATGGGGGACTTTAACTTTCCAAATATTGACTGGAAATGCTATAGTTCGAGTACTTTAGATGGGTCAGTTTTTGTCCAATGTGTGCAGGAGGGTTTCCTGACACAGTATGTAGATAGGCCAACAAGAGGCGAGGCCACATTGGATTTGGTACTGGGTAATGAACCAGGCCAGGTGTTAGATTTGGAGGTAGGTGAGCACTTTGGTGATAGTGACCACAATTCGGTTACGTTTACTTTAGCGATGGAAAGGGATTGGTATATACCGCAGGGCAAGAGTTATAGCTGGGGGAAAGGCAATTATGAAGCGATGAGGCAAGATTTAGGATGCATAGGATGGAGAAGGAAACTGCAGGGGCTGGGCACAATTGAAATGTGGAGCTTGTTCAAGGAACAGCTACTGCGTGTCCTTGAGAAGTATGTACCTGTCAGGCAGGGAGGAAGTGGTCGAGCGAGGGAACCGTGGTTTACTAAAGAAGTTGAATCTCTTGTCAAGAGGAAGAAGGAGGCTTATGTGGAGAAGAGGCGTGAAGGCTCAGTTAGGGCGCTTGAGAGTTACAAGTTAGCCCGGAAGGACCTAAAGAGAGAGCTAAGAAAAGCCAGGAGGGGACATGAGAAGTCTTTAGCAGGTAGGATCAAGGAAAACCCTAAAGCTTTCTATAGGTATGTCAGGAATAAAAGAATGACGAGAGTAAGATTGGGGCCGGTCAAGGACAGTAGTGGGAAGTTGTGCGTGGAGTCCGAAGAGACAGGAGAGGTGCTAAATGAATATGTTTCGACAGTATTCACACAGGAAAAAGACAATGTAGTCGAGGAGAATACTGAGATACAGTCTATTAGACTAGAC
>NC_063378.1:1268082-1274661 GCF_021869965.1 Rhincodon typus | reverse complement strand
CTGTCCGTCCTCCCTGGACTGACCTATCTCCTCCCTACCTCTCCACCCACACTCACCTTTACTGGCTCCATCCCCGCCTCTTTGACCGGTCTGTCTCCTCTCCACCTATCTTCTCCTCTATCCATCTTCTATCCGCCTCCCCCTCTCTCCCTATTTATTTCAGAACCCCCTTCCCCTCCCCCATTTCTGAAGAGGGGTCTAGGCCCGAAACGTCAGCCTTCCTGCTCCTCTGATGCTGCTTGGCCTGCTGTGTTAATCCAGCTCTACACCTTGTTATCTCCTGTATGCATCTCAGGTTTTAGAGAAATAGATCTATTCGACTGATCATGTCTGCACCGGTTCTCTGAGCATTTTGATGTACTGCCAATCGTCTGCCTTTTCCCCATCACTCTGTGCACTGTTTCTGTTTTAATAATCATCCAGTTTCCACATGAATGCCTTAATTGAACCTGACCCACCACACTTTCAGGCGATGCATTCCAGACCAAACTACACACTGTGTGAAAAAAGGTTTTCTTTATCTCACACTCATTTCTTTTGCAAAACACTGTAAAACTGTAACCTCTAGTTCTTGGTTCAGTTTCTCGCTATCTACTCTGTCTAAATCTTGCCTCAGCCTTTTTCTTTCCAAGGAAAGCAGCCCCAAGTTTTCCAATCTGTGCTCATACCTGAAGTTTCTCATCCCTGGAGTCAACCTAATAAACCACTTCTGGACCCTCTCATTGTATTCACATTCTTGCTATAGTGTGGGATCTGGAACTACACACAATACTCCTGCTGATGTCTCAACAGCGCCTTTATAACTTCATAACCTCTTTGCTCTTGTACTGTATGGCCCTGTTAATGAAGTCTATAATACTATGTGATTTATTAACAGCTCTCTTCACCTGTCCTGCCACCTTTACTATCTTATGCACATAAACACTCTGGTCTCTTTGGTCCTGTTCACTCTTTAGAATATTAGGCCTTTTTCTCAAATCTTTCTCCATGTTCTTTGTATCACAGTGTTTCATCACACACTTCTCTGTGTTGAAATTCATCTGCCACCTTCTCACCCAATCCATTACCCTCTCAATGTCCTTTTCAAATTCTACACCGTTCCATTTTTATTTCTCCCAAGTTTTATCCTATTTTCAAATTTTGAAAATGATTTGGTTGTTAAGGAGGGGTTACACGACTCAAAATATTAACTCTGCTTTTTTTCAACAGATGCTGCCAGACATGGCAGATGGTGAATTTGAATTCAACAAAATATCTGGAATTAAGAATCTAATGATGACCACAAACCCATTGTCGATTGTTGGAAAAACTCATCTGGTTCACTAATGTCCTTTAGTGAAGGAAACTGCAATCCTTACTTGATCTGGCCTATATGAGACTCTAGACCCATAGCAATGTGGTTGACTCTTAAATGCCCTCTAGGCAATTAGGAATAGACAAATAAATGCTGTTTGATCAGCAACACCCTCATCCTGTGGATGAATAAAAAAAGGAACTTACTTTAACCTTATTCTTGTACTATTAACTAATAACTAATGATGAGTGCCAAGTAGGAATTTGTGGACTATTTTTACTATTATCTTTCTCATTTGTGCCTAGAAATTCTACCATCCCTACTCTAGTTTACGAATTTACATTTTTCAATATGAACTGGTGTTGAAATGCGGACCCTAACAGCAGCTTATCAACAAACAATTAACTCGTGTCTCTCCTGGGATATCACCTGCTGACTTTCTTCCTGAAATAGCCTGACTCCCAGGATTGGTCCTCCATTGTACGCCTGACCTCCAGTCCCTTTAAGGTGACCATTTACACTGGGGATTGATGCTTATGACTTAGGTTTGGGTGTGGTCTTATAGCAAAATGATAAATGGACATAAAGAAGCCATTAGAGTACTTTTTACAGAAATTGAATCAACATCAAAGGAAGTACTTTACAGTAGAAAAAGAAAATCCTGTCTTGTTACCAGGTCTTAAACTTGTCAAATTTTATGTCCTTCATGACCCCAAAAAAACACTCACATACACAGATCGTAATCCATTGGCCTTTTTAGACAATATTAATGATCAAAGTGCCAAACTGTTATAGTCGTGTTTGTTCATTCAACCATGTAAAGAATTATGTACATGGCCGGACCAGATAATATTATAATACTTACCAAGGTTTGATGGACTTCTGGGAAATGCTCATCAGTAATGTGAGCTTTGACTCACCTAATCATTACTGAGATGTTAAGAAACTTTAGAAAGGAGAGAAGTGAATTTTTTAAGAGGGATTAGTGGGAAGGCTTATGGCTTTAATTGCTGGACAATTCTGTATCAATTGGCTGTGTGATCGGAAACTTTTGGCGTGTTTTGATGTTTTGATGATGAACTGGAATTAGCCAATGAATTTAAATCAAGCACTTAGCAATTGAAAGCCAATTGAATTTATATCTGATGGCTTTGACAACCCCGGACCAATGCTATTGGAAGAAAATTGATACGTCATCCAAGATATATGAGGAGAGAGTTTTTGAAAATCATGTGTGATCGAACCACCATCTGAGAAATAAGCACCTAGCTCTCACAAATAATCACTAAGCTCTCTAAGAAAGCACCATCTTATCCATAAAAGGTACCACAGCACTTCGAACGAAGATTCTTCACAGAGAAAATATCCCTGACAGTGGGATCAGTGGAAGAAAAGCATTTACGACTTGAGAACTGCAGAAGAAATGTGTTTATGACTGGAGAGACAGTGGAGAAGACAGAGCATTCCGGAAGACACATTCTGTGTGGACTTTGACAGACTAAATTTTATTTATTTTTCTTACTTCTTGGGTTATATCAGTGGGACTTGTGCTTATTGGAATAGCATACCAGTCGAATTTTATTTAGTTAGGGAATAGTTAAGAGTTAGGGGTAAATTGTTCAGTTTGTTAGCAGTTCTGCTAATTTGTTCACTGTTAGGGTTAAATAAATAAATTGTTATTCGTTACTTATAAAGTGAATATCAGGGATTTTCTTTCATTCAACCTCCCCTTCTCTGTAACAGTTTGCAGGGCTCATCCGGGATCTGGTCAGTTCGTGTATGGGATCTAAATGGATCCAAGTGGATTTGGACAGATTTAAAGAGACTTGGGGGTTAGTGTCCTAGATCTTGAAATAAAACAAAGGTGAGAAAAATCTGTTTAATTTCTGTCACTTGTGGTTGGTTAAAGCAAAAATGAAGGAAATGGCTCTTAACATTGCTAAAGAGGATCTGGGATTTGAAGATGCTTCCAAATTTGCCAAGAAAGTTTAGAAAGACAGAGGAAGGATATACTTTCAGACTTAGCAAACAGGCTAGATTTGGGTTTAACTAGGGAGAAAAGGAAAGCTGAAATTGTAAAGGAGTTAGTCAAGCATTTAGGTATACCAGAAAAACAGTCAAGTGCAGTGGAGTTAGAAAAAAAAAAGAATATTAGACAATTGGAGTTAGACGATAAAGAACAGCAAAGAGCCAGGTCAGAAGAAAGGCAAAGAATGTTTGAGTTGGAAAAGATGAAGTTGGAACTTGAAACAAAAATACTTCAAATAGCTGAAGGAAGAGTACAAGATAGAAGTGAAGATGAGCATGCTCATTGTAGCCAACAGCTTGGTAGGGATTATTACAAATATGTCCAAACATTATCAAAATTCAATAAAAAGGATGTAGAAGCCTTTTTAAAAAATTTCCTTTGAGAAATTGGCTAGGCAGATGAATTGGCCAGAGACTGTGTGGGTAATGTTAATTCATACCAAGTTCATAGGCAGCACTGTCAAGGGAGGTGTCAGGAGACTATGAAGGAGTAAAATAGGCTATTTTGAGTACCTACAGATTGGTACCAGAAGCATATAGACAACGGTTCAGAAATATAAGGAAGGAACCAACTCAGACTCATGTCGAGTTTGAAAGAATTAAATATAGCAACTTCGATAGATGGGTGAGAGCATTAAAGATAGAGAAGACATATGAGGATCTTAAAGAGATTAATCTACTAGAGGAGCTTAAAAATTCACTTCCAGAAATGATAAGAACTCATGTTAAGAAACAGAAAGTTCAAACAGTGAGAAGAGCTGCAGAGATGGTGGGTGAATATGCATTAGCGCATAAATCGAAGTTTAGCTTCTGACAGCAATTTCATTCCATGAGGGATAGAAATTAGGAAAAAGGGAGATCCTTCAACAAAAAACAAAAATAGATCACACTGGAAACAGGTTACCACAGGTGAAAAAAGAAACCCAAGAGGGTGAAAAGGAGGTGAAGGCCCTCAGTTGTTTTCACTGTAATGGAGTGGGACACAAAGTCACCGTGCTGGTAGCTTAAGAAAGGCACTGGGAAAAAGGATGTTGAGGGATTAGTTGAGGTGGTGAAGGAAATCCCAAAAGAAGCCAAGGAGCCAAGGAGAGTGCTTAGCCTAGACACGGGCTGGATAGTGAGATGGTGCCCGATAATCTGTGGAATAAATGGAGAGACATTTAGTGTTCTCCTGTATAAGATCAGGTTGGAAAGTTCAATAAAGACTGGGGAAGTGACAATGGGAAGGATTGAAAGAGTGTCTATTCCAGGAATACAGTTTGTTCTTGGAAATGACCTAGCAGGAAAAAGGCGGGAGTGACACCACTTGTAGTGGAGAAGCCGAAGGAAAACCAGGGAACTGAGGAGTTGAAAGAAAAATACCCTGGATTGTTTCCAGACTGTATGGTAACAGCATCCCACAGTCATAAGTTACAGCAAGAAGGAAAAACCAAAGAGGGAGACAAAGGAGTTGAGGTTGAGTTAGCTGACACCTGTTTGATGAAATGGTAAAGAATAAACCTGAACAGGTAGAGGATCAGGCAGAGGTGTTTAGTTCTGAAAGATTAATGGAGTTACAACAAAAAGATGATTCAATAAAAGATTTATATAATAAAGCCTGCTCGTGAAAGGAATTAGAATATATTCCCAAATGTTATTATCTTAAGGATAGAATCCTAGGGTGAAAATGGAGACTGCGGCAGGTTAGTGCAGAGGAGAAATGGGCAGAAGTGCACCAGATTCTGTTGCCGTAGAATACAGACAGGAAGTATTGCGAGTAGCACATGAATTACTTGCAAGAGGTCATCTAGTAATGAGCAGGACTCAGGCGAAGACACAAAGGCATTTCTATTGGCCTGCATTACATAAAGATGTGATTGAATTTTGCCGTACCTGTCATATGTGTCAAATGGTAGGAAAGCCACAGGCAGTAATAAAACCACCTTTGATGTCAATTCCCACATTTGAAGATACTTTCGCGTGACTGTAATTGATCATGCAGGTTCAAAAGTGGAAACCACTATTTGCTAACCATAATGGATGTGTGTATCAGATTTCCGGAGGCAATTCCATTACGGAATGCGAAGGCAATAAGGTTGTGGAGGAGTTGCTTGCTTTCTTTACCCATTATGGATTAGCCAGGGAGATTCAGTCAGACCAAGGGTTCAATTTTACTGCCAAACTATTTAAGGAGGTCATGGATACTTTAGGCATCCAACACTTCAACTCAAGTGCGTACCATCCTGAATCCCAGGGAGCATTGGGAAGGTGGCATCAGACCCTAAAAACCATGCTGACGGCTTATTTCTAGGGTTACCCAAATGATTGGGATAAAGGTATCCCATTTATATTGTTTGCTATTAGGGATGTCACAAATGAATCGACTCAGTTTACTCCATTTGAGTTGATATTCATACACAAAGTAAGAGGGCCTTTAAAATTAATTAAGGAAATGTTGATAGGTCCGAAGTCAGAGATCTCACAGTTGGATTATGTATCTGAGGTGAGAGAAAGATTAAACAAAGTAATTGAATTAGCTAGACAATATTTGATGGTGGCACAGCATCTAATGAAGCAAGAAGCAGATAAGAAATCTAAAATGTGGATGTTTGCCCATGGGGATAAAGTATTGTTGCTGTTACCAGTGATAGGAGATCCCTTCAAAGCAAGGTTTAGTAAGCCTTATCAGATTGAGAAGAAGTTGAGTCAGGTGAATTATTTGGTAAAGATGCCAGATATGAAAAAAACTTTACCAGGTATGTCATGTGAATATGCTGAAGCCTTATTATGACAGGGACAGGGAACCAGAGATACAGATATTAGTTACAGCCCCTCAGAATGAGAAGTCAAATCCAGATGATTTGGATTTTGATGTGCCTCAAATAAGTTAAATAATGAGGACGTCCTTGGAGAATGGGATGGGATGGTGAGCTATCTGACTCAGGAAAGAGAACTGAATTGAAAGGCTTGTTGCAGCAGCATGAGGACGTATGTAGGAATAGAATAGGGAGGACTAATATTGTAGTACATGAGGTTGAAGTAGGGAATGCTGTTCCAAAAAAAAGAACATCTATACAGGCTTAATCCTCTCAAAGCTGCACAGTTACAGAAGGAAGTGGAAGCAATGGTCCAAGAAGACATCACTGAGCTGAGTCAAAGTGAGTGGCATTTTCTGATTGTGTTGATTCTCAAAGCTAATAGTACTCAACGCTTCTGCGTGGATTATCGGAAGGTCAATGCCATAACTAAATAAGACTCATACCCACTTCCAAAGCTGG
>NC_063378.1:1233815-1267582 GCF_021869965.1 Rhincodon typus | reverse complement strand
TCCGTACCTACACTGGCCCTAAACCCCACCTCTTCCTCCATTACATTGATGACTGTATCGGCGCCGCCTCGTACTCCCACGAGGAGCTCGAACAGTTCATCCACTTCACCAACACCTTCCACCCCAAACTTAAGTTCACCTGGACCATCTCTAACACCTCTCTCACCTTCCTGGACCTCTCTGTCTCCATCTCGGGCAACCACCTAGAAACCGATATCCATTTCAAGCCCACCGACTCCCACAGCTACCTAGAATACACCTCCTCCCACCCACCTTCCTGCAAAAATGCCATCCCCTATTCCCAATTCCTTCGTCTCCGCCGCATCTGCTCCCAGGATGAGGCATTCCACTCCCGTACATCTCAGATGTCCTCGTTTTTCAAGGACCGCAACTTCCCCCCGTCAGTGGTCGAGAACGCCCTCCACTGTGTCTCCCGCATTTCCCACAATTCATCCCTCACACCCTGCCCCCGCAATAACAACACAAAAAAGAATCCCCCTCGTCCTCACGTACCACCCCACCAACCTCCGGATCCAACGCATCATCCTCCGACACTTCCGCCATCTGCAATCCGACCCCACCACCAAAGACATTTTTCCCTCCCCACCCTTATCTGCTTTCCGGAGGGACCACTCGCTCCATGACTCCCTTGTCCACTCCACACTCCCCTCCAGCCTCACCACACCTGGCACTTTTCCCTGCAACCGCAGGAAGTGCTACACCTGCCCCCACACCTCCTCCCTCACCCCCATCCCAGGCCCCAAGAAGACCTTCCACATCAAGCAGATGTTTACCTGCACATCTGCTAACATGGTATACTGCATCCGCTGTACCCGTTGTGGCCTCCTCTACATCGGGGAAACCAAGCAGAGGCTTGGGGACCGCTTTGCAGAACACCTACGCTCAGTTCGCAATAAACAACTGCACCTTCCAGTCGCGAACCATTTCAACTACCCCTCCCATTCCTCAGACGACATGTCCATCCTGGGCCTCCTGCGGTGCCACAACGATGCCACCCGAAGGTTGCAGGAACAGCAACTCATATTCCGCTTGGGAACCCTGCAGCCCAATTTTATCAATGTGAATTTCACAAGCTTCAAAATCTCCCCTACCACATCCCAAAACCAGCCCAGCTCGTCCCCGCCTCCCTAACCTGTTCTTCCTCCCATCTATCCCCTCCTCCCACCTCAAGCCCCCACCCCCCATCTTACCTACTAACCTCATCCCGCCCCCTTGACCTGTCCATCCTCCCTGGACTGACCTATCTCCTCCCTACCTCCCCACCTCCACTCACCTTTACTGGCTCCAACCCCGCCTCTTTGACCTGTCTGTTTCCTCTCCACCTATCTTTTCCTCTATCCATCTTCTATCCGCCTCCCCCACTCTTCCTATTTATTTCAGAACCCCCTTCCCCTCCCCCATTTCTGATGAAGGGTCTAGGCCCAAAACGTCAGCCTTCCTGCTCCTATGATGCTGCTTGGCCTGCTGTGTTCATCCAGCTCTACACCTTGTTATCCATGCCTTCATAGATTTACTTTGCCTGTTACAAACTAAACGGTATAATTATTTCATCTGTTAAAACTACAGGGGTTATCCCAGGCCATCGCTTGATTTCTTGGAATTGAAATTGTGAGGTCACTCTTCCTAATTGATATTCTGCTGATGTAAATAAACAAGTCCTTCAGAGGACTGACCCATAGCCATGGTATGCTACAAGATTCATCACAGAGTGTCAATTTGTACATGAGTGGGTATGCATGCATGCATGATTGTGTATGGTCCTTTATGTGTTTATCTGTCTGCATACCTTTTCATTCATGTTTTTGTGTGTGTTTCTGTTTATACTTCTACCTGTGTCAGAGACATTGAAGTCTGTATAAACTCACATTCCACAGCGATAGTTATGGAGCCCTCCACTGTTCCATGGTCATTCTCTGCCACACACTGATAGTCTCTCGTCTCCCTGTATGTAACGTGAGGAATGTCCAACCACAGCTCATTGTTGGAACTTGTTCTTTTCATTGTCTCAGTCAGATGTCTCCACATCAGGTTAGACACTGGGAAGCTCTTGACAGAGCAGATTATCATTGCAGAATTCCCCTCAATTTTATTGATCGATGAATCTTTAATCCTATCAAGGGGGATGAAATTGAGAGATAGTGTGGTGGGTGTCAAAGCAAGAAAAACAAATTCACTTACATTGACTGAAACACTGAAAGGCCACGAGAATGTGAAAAGAGCGATACCAATGTAGCTTCCTTCATCAGGAAACAGGTCATCGCACAGAAACTTCAGTTCTGTCCTGAGGGAGTGCTGCACTGTTGGAGGATTTCTCCTATCTCTTTGTTTCCTGTGTGCCAGACAGTTGTCTATCCATCAACACACTCCCCTCAATCCATGCTGTTTAATTAAGACAGAAACAAAATCGGTCAGCGATTTCTTTGTTCCTTACTATAAATTCCCCTGTTTCTGATTGTAAAGGACCCATATTTGTCTTCCTCTTGTCCACTTATATTTTCTTGCTTAATCAATCCCTTCTTCCACTTGAACCTCTCCCAGTCCTCAGGTCTGCTGCTCTTTTTGGTCTATTCATCTGACCCTTCTTTGGATCTAAGACTGTTGTTAATATCCCTTGTGTACCATGGTTGGGCCACCTTTCCCATTTTATTCCTGTGTAACAGGCTCGAGGTGGGAGCTGAATGGCCCTCTTCCTGTTCCTGTGTAATGGGCTTGAGGAGGGCCTCTTCCTGTTCTGTAAGCCATGTCAATGACTCTCTAATCTGCACAGAAATAATGTCAAAGATCTTTCCACCAGCTAGCAGTTTGGTTGTAGTGACAGATGTGGTGCTGTTTTCTTACTTTCTCCTCACTTTCTGACTTGAATTACAAATCACCTTGACCCTTTCTCATTAAATACACAGGAGGAGCAGCACAGGAAGAGGTCATTCCATCCAGGCAGAGCACATGGCCAGTTATTCCCCATGCAAGTATCAGGACAACTCACAGGTCAGTACCGTTGAGACAGAACTCACTTCCATGACCAACCTACATAGCATTTCATATAAATGTCATAGAATCCCTACAGTGTGGAAGCAGGCCATTCAGCCCACTGAGTGCATACTAACCCAATGAAGAGCATCATCCAGACCTACCTCCCTACCCTATCCCAGTAACCCTACATTGCCCTTGGCTAACCCACACATCCTGCAAATCCTGGACACTATGGGCAATGTAGCATGGCCAGTCTACCTAAACTAATTTTATTGATGTTGTGACTTCCAGACTTTACAATCAGATTCCAATGATTGATGCCTTCGAAAGATTTCTCCTATAACACTCTGCAAGCTCCTCGTGTTCTCCTACAACGCTCCTACAATCACCTCGCGTTCTCCTATGACATTCCTACAACACTCCGAAATGTTTGCAGCCTGCGAATCCTTAAGCATTCCCCAATTTCCATTGGTCCAGCAGCCTTCCGCTACCTGGGCCCAAACTTCTGGAATCCCTCCCTAAATCTCGGGGATGAACAATAGGTCAGAAATGGAGGAGCTCAAAGAGTTATGGGCCTAGTGTGGGAAAGTGGGACTAACGTAGATAGTCCAGTATTTTTGGCGATACTGACACAATGGGCTGACAGGTCTCTTCCGTATTGTATGATTCTCTGATCTATGATCTTTTCTTTTAGAAGTTGTCATTGCTACTGAGCAGCAAAGCTGACAATACACAGTCAAACGCTACACTTCTTGTCCAGCTTCACCATCAAAACAATTGTCATAAAGAGGCAAAAAACCGAAAGACCAGTTTGTTTGAAGTGTGGGATGTGCAGAAACTCACTGTGTGTCTCTGATCTACAGAGGAGTTAAAACCCACGGGACTCCAGAATGTTACAGCACGGAAAGAGACCAGCCAGCCCATTGGGCTTGTTCTGTCATTCTGTTTGAGTGATCAAATTGATCCCACTCTCCGGCCCAGCCCCACCTTTTCCCTGTAAGGTTCCACAAACCATTTTCCCTTGCTTTTTAGAAGTGTTCCTGAATATATTTTTGAAGGAGCCAGCACAAATCTAACGAACCAATGGCCTCTTTATGTGCTCTTTGGTCTATGGCTCTGTCCTGTACAGACACTGAAAATTGCAGAAGGGTGATCAGTCTTTCTCTTCAGTCATTTGGTTTGGTGCAGATGATAGTATTACTGGAGAGATCAGATTGCAGAGGGAATCCTGGCTTGATAGACCATCAGATTTCTTTCCTCTTTTTTGTTTATCATGGTGCTCAGTCACTGAACAAGAAGCTGTCAATGCACTTTTAACAAGCAGCATAAAAATGTGTCACAGAAGAGAAGAAAAACACTCTGTTACATTATAAGAGAACTGTTTGAAATCGTTCCTATTAATATCAGAAAGAAAAATTCAGTCCAATTAGCCCCAATAACAATTTACTGGCTCTGCAAACTCAGCAAAGACCCACTGTGTTTCCCATTTAAAGTTCCTTGTTCAGCTGGCACAGCTGTAGTCATTTCCACTTCAGCAAATTTCTGCATTAACTTGGTAATGTTTTTCAAGCTTTCCTGCTCCTATGATCCTGCTTGGCCTGCTGTGTTCATCCAGCTCTACACCTTGTTATCTCAGATTCTCCAGCATCTGCAGTTCCTACTATCTCTGATACAATGTTTTTCTTTCGTTCATGTGTCTTTCTGAGGTCCTGAAAAAGGCTTCACTTGTCCAGGATTTCCCCTCCATCTCCTTGAGGAGTTCCTTGTGTGTCCTGTAGATGGTCCACACTGCAGCTACTGTGTACCAGTGACAGAGGGAGTGGATTTCAGGGCTAGTGAGTTTACAGACCATCCAGTACTAGAAATTGATGTTTCTGTCCACAGCTGGACAGGCACAGAGTGGAAAGTCCACACTCCAAGAGGGATGAGAGAACAGGAAGGTTCCCGTGTAGACATTCCATGTCATTACAGTTATCCTTCACATCTGGCAAAACAACTGTGAGTAGGAATCAGGTTCAATAAGAAAAAGCAGCTATCATAGATATCGCATTTTACACCAAGGGTCACAGTCGCATGTCAATATAGTCTTGCAGTCGGAACCAGCTTCTGGAGACCTGGCAGATGCAGACTGTTTCCTGATTATGAACAACATCACACAGGAAAATGCAGATATATGTCAGAATAGAATTCGAGAATGGTTCTCATCTTAGCTATTATCTCGTGACCCAGCTTCATGTGTCTTGTAAGCAATGTGTTATAATTATTCAACTATTCACATCCGGCATTCAGTGGGGAATAACATAAATGGCAACATTTACAAATTAACACAAAACACTCCTTAGTATAGCACAACATCAGATTGTCAATAACTTGGTGATAGTTTCCAGACCCATCCTAAAGCAATCTCTCACACTGACTTTAATATCAATGTATCATTTTATCAATATCATTAAATAGACTGTGTCCATAAATATTATCAAGTAATCCACTTCCATCTAGACAATACATTATAGGAGCAGAAGTAGGCCATTTGGGTTATTGAGTCTGCTCCACCATTCAGTCAGATCGTGGCTGAACTGACAATCCTCAATTCCACTTTCCGGCCTTTTTCCCATAACCCTCGATTCCCTTAATGATTCAAAACCTGTCTATCTCAGCCTTGAATATACCTAATCACACAGCCTCAACAGCCCTCTGTGGTAAAGAATTCCACAGATTCACTACCCTTTGAGAGAAGAAATTCCTCCTCATCTCCATCCTAAATGGGCAACCCCTTTCCCCTGAGATTATGCCCTTCTAGCGCCCCTCAAAGGGAAACAATTTCTCCACATCTACCCTGTCAACTCCTCGAAGAAACTCACATGTTCTTCTCATCCCCATTGATTACAGACAAAGCCACTCAACCTCTTGACAAAAGACCATCTCCACATAGTTGGGATCAGCTCAGTGGACCTTCTCTGGACTGCCTCCAATTCCAGCATATCTTTCCTTCGATAAGTTGGCCAAAATTGTTCATAGTATTTCAGATGTTGTCCAACTAATGCATTGTATAGTTTTAGCAAGACTTCCCTATTTTTATTCTGCATTCCCTTTGAAATAAAGGCCAACATTCCCCTTGCCATCCCTATCATGTGCTGAACTTAAATGCTACTTTTTCATGTGCAATAGAAGCTAAAGGAAATCTATGGTTTTTGAAGGAGAAATCATGTTTAACCAAGACTGCAATTCATTCAAGGAACAAAATGAATTGTATTAAAGGGAAGCCTGTAAACAAACAGAACTGGTGTTTCCAGAAGGAATTTTGCAAAAAAGTTGTGACTTATAAAGTTATCGCACAAAATAGAAGGCATTGTATGGGGAGTAAGACACAAGCATGGAGCGGGGATTGGCTGGATGTGAGAAGTGGGATCCCACAGGGATCTGTGCGAGGCCTCAGCTTTTTCCAGTTGACATCAATGTCACGGATGAGGTGACAGAAGGCAGAGTGGCTAAATTTCCAGATTACACAAAGACAGATTAGAATATATACTGTGAAGATGACATAAAGAGGGTGCAGAGAGGTTGAGTGAGTTAGCAAAAATCTGGCAAGTGGAATATACTGTAGGAAGATATGGAAACAAAGCAAAAAGCCAAGGTGAGGAAAAGAGTTCTTAAACTCCAGAGCCAGTGTAGAAACTGCACATCATCAGCTGCCCAGCTCTGAACAGAAATATCATAGAATCAGCCTTAAATGGTCAACTATTTACAACAAAGGCAACATTTTGTGGAATTTCTCACTGGTTCACCATGTCCTCATTCTGACACACAGTCACACATCTGCACTTTATAATTAAACACACAGGGGGTAGCAACAAAGGAAGAGGCCATTCAGTCCAAACAGAGGGCCCTGGCAGTTACTCCCCAGGTGAGCAGTCGGACAGGTCATCGGTAAATAATGGAACGATTGCAATTCACTCCCATGACCAGTACCGTTGATGATGTTATGATGTCACAAATACAGATTCCAATAAATGAAGCCTACAGTAGATTGCTATTTATTATTGAGTTCTGGCCCTGTTACTCACAAACAGGACAAGACTAATTCAGGCCCTCGATTCCTGTTTAGCACAAACATGTCCACCCAGCTCCTCGAGCCTTTTACGCTGGAACAGATTGAGATCCATCCAGCCTCACAAGTCTTTAGAACAGGAACAGGAGGTGGTCCATTCAACTCTCTTGAGCCTGTGACATAGGAACAGGAGAAGCTCCATTCAGCCCCATTGAACATGTTAAATGCTGCCCGGGTCTGCAGGGAGACAACTTCAGGGCCACACAAATGGTTAACAGTTTGTTTGTAATGCTGCACAAACTGCTGCCATCTCACATTGAACTGACTTCCCGATCTCACTCACAGTGAGACATTGAATATGCTGATTAAAATACATGGGATGCTGGCAGGAGGAAGCAGCACAGGAAGAGGCCATGCAGACCAAGCATAGAGTCCTGGCAGTTCCTCCCCAGGCCAGTCGTCTGACAAGTCCAGGCAAGGTAAAGGAACGCAAGCACTTACTGCTATGACCAACATCATTGTTTGCTGATGCTATGACTTTGTAAAGACAGATTCCAATGATTGATGCCTTTGAATGATTTCTATTTATTATTGAGATCTGGCTGTAAGGCTCAAGACTGTCATACAGAACATCTTTCTAGATCAACGGACGTGGATTATGCAGAGATGGGAGGTGAAGGGTGCAGTAGAAATTCAAACCTTTCGTTGTTTTACCTCCTTGAAGCCTTCTGACTCTCTGCAGAGCACCTATCATGCCATACAAAATCAAAGTAGTCTGTGGGGACATTGTCTAAAAGTTTCTGAAAGTCCAAGTCAACCATATCCTTTGGCAACACCATCCCACCTACCTCCCAACCACCTCCACCCCTCCACCCCACCACCACCAACTCTACTCATTGCATCCTCTCAAAATTTAAGGGGATGGTTTATATTTATATTCCTTAACCATTGCTGTTAAATTCAAGAATCTAATTCCCATCCTAGTTACATGCTGTATCTGAGCGATAACACTTTATGACCTCTGTACAAGGTCACCTAGATGCCACTGTGTTGTAGCAAACTGCAGTGTCTCCATTCAAGTACTATTCTGCTCTTCTGTTCCTTCTGAAAATGCAGACGACCTCATTTTTTTGTCACATTACACGCCAGCTCCCAGTATTTTGCCATTCTAATTTACCTGTTATTGGAATTAGGCTGTGGCAAAGTGGCAGGAGGTGAAATTTGAATTCAGTTATTATCTGGGATAAAAAGGTAAGTTAATGGTGACCACTATCATTTGCTGTAAAAAAAACCCATCTGGTTTGCTAATGTCCTCTAGGGAAGAAAATCTGCCATCGTAACAGAGGCTGCCCTTCATGTCAGTCCAAAGTCACTGTGATATGTTCTAACTCTTAACTGCCTTCTGGGTTATCTGGGATGTGCTAGCAACACCTACAACTCAAAGTCAAATAAACAAAAACACCTATCCGCGTTCATTTGTTCTCTTTCCTAAAGGCTGGTTTCCAGTCGCTGGTTGACCTGCTTCTGTTATATGCAACTTTCCACCAGCTTGACTGCAAACTGCAAAGCAAAAGAGAATTGACAGTGCAGGATTCTCTTTCAATTTGAAGTCAGCAAAATCTGTAGCATGTCCCTCAGTCAGCTGAGATACTTCCCTATCGACAGAATACAGCTACGTTGCACCAATTATTCTGTTTTGCTGTGCAGTAATTCCAATTAGAAGCAGCCACATCTGTTGAAAGTCTGTCCTGTATTTCATGATCAGATAGCAAGGGCACTGAATCTAATGTTGGCAGGATTTGGCCCTTGGCTTTGGAGCTGCAGGTGCTCCTGGAAGTGGATGGGATGTACTTGGGACATTTTGCAGTTTGTGTGGAAGACTGGGGAAATGGGGAAATAATGGAGTGCTCCTAGTGAAATTCAATGAGTGAAGAGCCTTGGACACCCCCTCCTCCCTGTGCTCAGTGAGTGGGACGAAACACTTACTTAAGTTTTCACTAACTTTGTGGTCACTCTTGTTTTCAAATGGCACATCAAATCCCATTGCATTGTGGGCACTATTACATAGGAATGCCTTTACCCTGATATCTTGAATTGATCATGTCACATTTACACAATGCAAAGTTAAGTATAACAAGCTCCTCAGTCATTTTGAGAATGTGACGCTATAAGAAACTTCCTTAAAAACCCTCTCATGAATGCCCCATCCAGGTTACTGCTCCAATCCTGATTCCAATTTACATGTAAATTCAAGTTATCCTTCACTATTGCCTACCTTAATCACAAACACCATTATTTCTTCTTGTACACTTTGTCCTCGACAAGATCATTGGATTATAGGGAATAGAAATAACAGTAGGCTCTTTGGTCCCTTGAGCATGCTCTGCCATTCAATACGATCATGACTGATCTGACATTCCTAATGTCTGCTTTCTTGCCTTTTTCCCATAACCGTTGATTCCCTAACTGATCAAGAATCTTTCTATTTTAGCCTTAAATGTACATGATGACTCTGCCCACACAGCACTCCACGTTAAAGAATTCCAATGACTCACAATCATTTGAGAGAGAAATCCATCTTCTCTGTCTTAATTTAGCATCCTTTAGTTTAAGACTATGCCTTCTGAACCTATACTCTCCAATGAGTGTAAACATCCTCTCAGTGTTTACTCTGTCAAGTGCCTTAAAGATGTGATATGTTTCAATGAGTTCACCTCTCATTGTTCTAAACTCCAGTGAGTAAAGTCCTAATCTGTTGAGCTTTTGCTCATAAAACAATCCTTTCATACTGGAGATCATCTGCGTGAACCTTCCCTGAACTGTCTCCAATGAAACAATATATTTTCTTAAATAAGGGGACCAAAACTGCTCACACTAATCCAAATGTGGTTTCACCAGCACTATGTAACAGTTGCATAAGACTTCCTTAGTCGTATTCTCCAACCCTTTTGAAATAAGGACCAACGTTCATTCGTCTTCCTGATTACCTCCTGTACGTGTGTGCTAGCTTTCTGTGTTTCATGCATAAGTATCCCCAAGTTTCTGCAGCTTTTCTCTACTTAAATATACTGTTATTTGTTCTCCCTTCCAAAATGAGCAATTTCAAATTTTACCACATTGTACTTCATTTTCCATTTTTTTGCCCACTTATCAATATTTTGCTGTAAACTGTTTGTATCCCCCTCGCAGCTTGCCTTTCCACCTATTTTTGTGTCATCTGCAAAGTTGGCTGCATTTGTTTCCTTCCTCCAAGTCATTAAGATATATTGTGAACAGTTGTGGTTCCAGCATTGATCCCTGTGGAAACCCACTGATAACGGGTTACAAACTTTAAAAAAAAACACTCACTGTTTCCTGTTCGTTAACCAATTCTCTAACGTTGCCAAAATACTATCTCCAATTCAATCAGCTCTTGTCTTACAATTTAGCCTTTATGTGAGGAACCTTGTCAAACACCTTCTTGAAGTCCAAATACAACACATCTACTGATTTCCCCTTAATAAATTCTAATAAATTAGACACAATTTCCCTTTCATGAAACCGTGCTGATTCAGCTTGATTGGATTACGATTTTGCAGAAGTGCTGCATTTAACTTCTTTGATAATTAATTCCAACATTTTTCCAAAAATGGATTTCAGCTAATTGGCATACAGTTACCCATTTTTGTGTCCATCCCTTTTTGAATAAGCATGTCACATTGTCACATTTCCAAATCTATGCTACTTCTCCAAAATCTGAGGACTTTTGGAAAATTGCAATCAATATATGCACTATTTCTGTAGCTACTTCTTAGGATCCTCAGATTAGAGTCAGGGGACCTACCTGCCTTTAGCACCATCATTTTGTCTAATACTACTTTCTAGTGATGGTGACAGTACTTTATTCCTCCCCCATATTCTTTAGTAGAAATGGATGTTCGACGTATCATCCACTGTAAAAACTGATGGAAAATGGGTGGCATGGTGCCTCAGTGGTTAGCACTGCTACCTCACAGTGCCACGGACCCGGGTTCAATTCCACCCTTGGGTGTAGAGTTTGTATAGAGTTTGCACATTCTCCCTGTGTCTGCATGGGTTTCCTCCGGGTGCTCCAGTTTCCTCACACAATCAAAAGATGTACATAGTAGGTGGATTGGCCATGCTAAATTGCCATAGTGCCCAGGGATGTTTAGGTGAGGTGGGGTTAGACATGGGAAAATATAGGGGTAGGGGAATGGGTCTGGGTGGGATGCCCTTCAGAGGGGCAGTGTGGACTTGTTGGGCCAAATGGCCTGTTACCACATTGTAGAGGTTCTATGATCTATTCATAATTTCCCTCAGGAAATCCATGCTGACTTTGTCTGGTCCTGTCACTGTTCTGCAAGTGCTTTGCTATGAAATCTTTTCTACTTCCCTACTACCAATGCCTGGCTAACTGGCCTATAATTCCGTTTTCTCTTTACCTCCTTTCTTAACAAATCCATACTGACTATTCCTGATTAATCCCTGCCTTTCCAAGTGTAGATTAATCTTGTCCCTCAGAATTTTTTTCAATAATTTCCCCACTACTGATGTCAGACTCATCTATGGGGAGGTGATGGCCTAGTGGTATTATCGCTGGTCTGTTAATCTAGAGACTCAGATAACGTACTGGGGACCTGGGTTCAAATGCTGCCAAGGCAGATGGTGGAATTTGAATTCAATAAATATCTGGAATTAACAGTCTAATGATGACTGTGAATCCATTGTTAATTGTCGGAAAAACCCATCTGGTTCTAATGTCTTTTAGGGAAGGAAACTGCCATCCTTACCTGGTCTGGCCTAAATGTGACTCCAAACTCCAGAGTCAATGCCATTGACTCTGAACTGCCCTCTGGGCAGTTAGTGATGGGCAATAAATGCTGCTCTCATCCTATGAATGAATAAAAAAGACTAACTGGTCTGTAATTACGTGGCCTCTCACTGCTGACTTTCTTAAACAAAGGAACTACCTTAGCTATCCTCCAGTCATCTGGCACGTCACCTGTGGCCAGCAAAGAAATAAATATGGTGCAGGGCTGGATGAACACAGCAGGCCAAGCAGCATCATAGGAGCAGAGAGGCTGAACCCTGCAGCCCAATGGTATCAATGTGGATTTCACAAGTTTCAAAATCTCCCCTCCCCCCACCGCATCCCAAAACCAGTCCAGCTCGTCCCTGCCTCCCTAACCTGTTCTTCCTCCCACCTATCCCCTCCTCCCACCTCAAGCCGCACCTCCATCTCCTACCGACTAACCTCATCCCGCCCCCTTGACCTGTCCGTCCTCCCTGGACTGACCTATCCCCTTCCTAACTTCCTACCTACACTCACCTTTCCTGGCTCCATCCCCGCCTCTTCGACCTGTTTGTTTCCTCTCCACCTATCCTCTCCTCTATCCCTCTTCTATTCGCCTCCCACTCTCTCCCTATTTATTTCAAAACCCCCTTCCCCTCCCCCTTTTCTGATGAAGGGTCTAGGCCCGAAACGTCAGCCTCTCTGCTCCTATGATGCTGCTTGGCCTGCTGTGTTCATCTAGCCCTGCACCTTGTTGTCTCGGATTCTCCAGCATCTGCAGTTCCTACTATCTCTGAAAGAAATAAATATCTCTGCCAGTGGCCCAACAATCTCCTCTCTTGCCTCCCATAGCAGACTGGGATACATTTCATTAGGCCCTGAGGATTATACTTCTTCTATATTAATCTTAACATCCTCTAGAACCTCACCATCCCAAAGGAAATCTCCAGCTACAATATCTTTCTCCTTTGTGAATACAGATGAGAAATACTCATTTAAGACATCAACCTCATCCACATTCTCTGGCTCCACACACAGATTACCCCTTTGGTGTCTAATAGGTTCCACTCTTTCCCTGGTCATCCTCTTACTCATAATATACTTATAAAAAGCCTTAGGGTTTTCCTTGATCCTGTCAGCCAAAGATATTTCACAGCCCCTCTTTGCCCTCCTAACTTCTTTCTTTAAGCACATCCCTAAACTCTCCAAGGCACTTAACTGCTGCACTATTCTTTCCTCTTTCCATTGCTGACTTTGAAATTTACAGAGTTATGGTCACTATTCCCAAAAAGCTGTCCCACTGACACTCAACCACTTGTCCAGCTTTATTCCCTAAAATTAAGTCGAGCTCTGCCCCACCTCCAGTAGGACTATCTACATATTGGCACAAAAAAAGGGGCTTGGATGCACTTTAAAAATTCCACCCTGTCAAATCCTTTCACACAAAGGCGATCTCATTTAATGTTAGCAAAATTGAAATCCCTTTCTACTTTCACTCTATTCCTCTCACACCTCTGTGATATGCACACATATCTGCTTTTCTATTTTCCTTTGACTGCTGGAAGGCCTGTCATATAATTCCCAGCAAAGCAATCACCTTTTTTTTATATCTTATCTCTACCCAGATAGTCTCATTTGAAGGGCTTTCCAAATATTCTCCCTCATTGCTCAGGAATGGTTTTCCTTTATCAATAACGCAGAGCCCCCATTTCTCTGACATTAACCCTCCCTTGCCCCCAAGCCCATCATGCCTGAAAATTGAGCTGCCAGTCCTGTCTTTCCTTCAACCATCTCTCAGTCATTGTAACAATATCATATTCCCACATGCTGATCAATGCTCGAAGCCCATCTGCTGTACCAGCATTCCTTCCATTAAAATAGACACAGTTTAGGTTTCTGGTCTTCACATGTGCCTTATCATGAAGATGTCTCCTCCACATTCTGGGCCTTACCAATATTCATTCTATATCAGATTGAACCTTACTCCTGAACTTACATAGACTCTTTGCTCCATTTCCCTGCCAAATGAATTTATGACCTTCCCAACAGCATGAACAAACCTCCCAACAAGGATATTGGACACATTCTGGTTCACTTGCAACCCATCCAGCTTGTACAGGTCCCACGACCACAGAAACTGTGCCAATGGTCTAAAAATCTAAAGCCCTCCCTCCTACATCAGCCTTTTAGCCACACATTCACCTAATCTATCTTCCTATTTCTATATTCAACAGCAGAAATAATCGAGAGATTTCAACCTCTTCTTCCTTAATCTATGACCTAACTCTTTCAATTCCTATTGCAGGACCTCATTTTTGTTTACTTGTATCATCGCTACTGACATATACCATGACTGCTGGCTGTTCACCCTCCACCTTCAGAATGCTCTGCAGCCGCTCTGAGACGTCCCTCAGAGGATGGAGGCAACATACCATTCAAGAATCTTGTTTGCAGTGACAGACCCACCTGTCAGTTCCCTTTACTATCACTAAATCTCATTGACTCTTTTTCCTCCCTTACTGTGCAGCAGAGCCAACTGTTAAACCACAAACTTGGCTGTTCCTGCTTTCCACTGAGAGACCACCCCACACAACAGTATCCAACACGGTACATCTGTTTGCGAGGGAATAGCCAAAGGGGACTTCTGCACTGCCTACCCGTTGTCTTCCTGGTGGTCACCCAGCACTTTGCTGCCTGTGTAGCTCTTAATTATGGTGCGACCAGCACATTAAAGGTGCTACCCACAATGTCCTCAGCCTTAGGGATGCTCCATAGTGAGTCCATCCACAGCTCCAGCCAATCCATGTGCCAAATCAGGAGCTGCAGCTGAACACACTTCCTACAAATGTGGTCACCATGGAGACTGGAAGTGTCCCTGATTTCCCACATATTGCAGGAGGATCATTTCAAAAGGCAGAGTTCTCCTGCCATTGTGAACCTTAGCAACTACAAACAATAAACTAGGAACAAATAACTCAAGCTTACCCACTACTCACCAAATAAGATTTCTTGTGCTCCCTCTCTTCCTACAGAACCACAAACCACAAAAATAAGGATTTTACATTCTGTCTCCTTACCGGTTTTACTCTCAGTCCATAAAATTAGTTCCTAAGCGGCCAATCCTCCTGCCCTGCATCACTTTTTGAACCCTGATGTCACCTCAGGAGCTCTGCCTCTGGATCCAGTGAAGGCTCTGACCATTCTGCTCCTCTCACACTGCTGCTCTGACAGGTTACTGAGATAGGGAGGGGCGTAGGCACTGGAGGAGCTAACAGAGATAGGGAGGGATGTAGGCATTGGAGGAGGTTACAGAAATAGGGAGGGGATGTAGGCACTGGAGGAGGTTACAGAGATAGGGAGGGGGTGTAGGGGCTGGAGAAGGTTACAGAGGTGAGTAGGGGTGTAGGGACTGGAGGAGGTTACAGAGATAAGGAGGGGTGAAGGCACTGGAGGAGCTAACAGAGATAGGGAGGCGTGAAGGAGCTGGAGGAGTTAACAGGGATAGGGAGGGGTGTAGGGGCTGGAGGAGCTAACAGAGATAGGATGGGGCATAGGGGCTAGAGGAGGTTACAGAAGTAGGGAATGGTGTAGGCACTGGAAGAGGTAACAGAAATAGGGAAGGATGTAGGGGCTGGAGGAGGTTACAGAGATAGGGAGGGGCGTAGGAGCTGTCGGAGATTACAGAGATAGAGAGGGGTGTAGGGAGCTGGTGGAGGTTATAGAAATAGAGAAGGGTTTTGGAATTGATTGAGGTGATAGAGATAAGGAGGGTTCTCACAGGGTCCCCTGTGGGATCTTCCTCCAGTCTCTGGAAATGTTTCTTTAGCAGAGTCTATAATTCCTTGCTGGACTCCATTGAGATCATGCCTGAATTACATTGGAGACTGAGATAATTTTCACATCCTGTAGTCAACATTTTCAGATTTTTGCTACAACAATCCACAGCAACACAATCCTGTTTGCAGAAAAGGGAGTAAATTTGGACAGGGAATCAAACTCGCCAAAGATGCATTGGCACCTACACTTGGATTCATTCGCCAGTTGCAGATGGAACAGACGAAGCCAGCATTTAATACGCACCCCAAAGGACAGTTAAGAGTCACCCACATCGCTGTGGGACTGGAGTCACATGTAGGTGAGACCTGATAATGACAGCACTGTCTTTCCCTAAATGACATTAGTGAGTCCGATGGGTTTTGCCAACAGTCTTCAATGATTTCACTGTCATCATTGGGTGCTGACTTCCAGATTTTTAATTGAATTTATGGATTAAAACTCAAGTCTCCAGAACAATCCCTGGCTCTCTGGATGAATTGTCCAGTGATAATAACACTAGGTCATTGCCTCCCCACTGAAGGTGAAGGTCAGATTTGACACTTGCAGAGAGTTTACAGCCAAAAGGTCTGGGACACTTTGAGGTTTCCGAAAAACCATTAGTTGTTCAGATAGACTCATATTTCATTCCAGTGGATTTAAAAACAAAATTTATTCATGGGATGTGAGTGTCACTGGATGGGTCAATATTTATTGCTCAGAGGGTAGTTCTGGAGTCAACCAGATTGCGGTGGATCCAGAGTCACATGGGGACTAGATCGGGTAAGATTTAAGCAGATTTACTTCCCTGAAGGTCATTAGTGAACCAGATGAGATTTTAAAACAATCAGCAATGGTTACATGGTCTCCATTAGATGAGTCTTTTAGTTACAGATTATGAATTGAAATTAAATTCCACCATCTGTCATGGTGTAATGTGAACCAATGCCCCCAGAACGTTAGCTTTGGGTTCTGAATTACTAACCCAGTGGCATTCTCGCTGCAGGAAATGTTACAGTGAAATGAAGTTTGAGCGTTCACCCACAGCGAGAGATTGAAAATGGACAGGAAGTGATTCATTCTTTCTCTGTGTTTTCTAGATAGCAGAGGACAGAGTCTGTATGTGATCCTGATGTTGGGAATACGAGCTGTGATATTCATTGTGGCTGTTGTTCTCACTGTTGCTGGTGTTTGTGTCTGCAGGCGGCAAACAGTTAAAGGAAGCTGAAAGGCTGCTTCAAGCTTTCTACAGCTTTGTCGGTGCAACCAAATCACATGTGAAGTTAGGTTAATTTGCACTGAATCCAGTTAATGCCACTGGTGAGGATCATCTGAGAGTCACAGAGTTATTACAGCACAGAAGGCGGCCATTCAGCCAACTAAGGCTATACTGGTTCTCTCTGTAGAACAATCCAGTCAGTCCCATTTCCCCAATCTCTCGTCATTGTTCTGAGAGTTTATTTCCCACAAGTGTCCATCCAATTTCAGTTTGAAATCATTGAGCATCACCACTTCCCCCACATCATAGGCAGTGAGTTCAAGATCATTATCTGGATAACAGCCCTTCCTCACAATCTCTGCACTGTATATTGCCAGGTCAGAGCTATAGGAAGACGTTGAATAGGCTGGGGCTATTTTCCCCAGAGCATCGAGGCAGAAGCATGAGCTTATAGAAGTTTACAAAATCATGATGCGCATGGATAGGGTGAATACCCAAGATTTTTTCCGCATAGTAAGGCAGACCAAAACTAGAGGACATAACGTTTAAGGTGAGAGGGGAAAGACATAAAAGGGAACTAAGGGGCAGCTTTTTCACACAGAGTGTGGTCCCTTTATGGAATAAGCTGCCAGAGGAAGTGGTGAAGTCTGGTACAATGATGACTTTTAAAAGACATCTGGATGAGAACATGAATAGGAAGGATTCAGATGAATATGAGCCAAATGCTGGCAAATGGGATTAGGTTTATTTAGGATATCTGTTCGGCATGGACAAGTTGGACTCAAGGGTCTGTTTCCATGCTGTACAATTCTCTGACTCTTTGACTTTACCTGTGAACAGTCTACTCCAATCAACTTTTCTTGTCTTATACCATTAAAATTTGCCTGACTACAATTATTTTTTATTTCACTTTTATGGAAACTTATCCTTTCTCATCAACATTTTAAACAAGACACAAAGTGTTCCCGTACTGTCACCTCAGTCACTTGCCCTGCCTTATTATCCAAAAGAAGGTCAAGGTTTTCTCCTTCTCTCGTAGGATCATTTATATATTGATAGAGAAGATTTTCTTGAACACATCTAACAAATTCTTCATCATCCAAACCTTTAATAGTATGGTAGTCCCAGTCAATGTTTTTAAAGAAATGAAACCCCCTTTTATTACAACCTTATTATTCTTACATATAGCACAGAATCCCTACAGTGTGGAAACAGGCCCCGCGGCTCAACAAGTCCACACCGACCCTTGGAGCATCCCACCCAGACCCATCCCCCTATAGTCCACCTAAGCTACACATCCCTGAACACTACGGAAAATTTAGCATGGCCAATCCACCTAACCTGCACGTCTTTGGCTGTTGGAGGAAACCGGAGTACCCAGAGGAAACCCACGCAGACACGGGGGAATTGTGCAAACTCCACACAGACAGTCGCCTGAGGGTGGAATTGAAGCCGGGTCCCTGGCGCTGTGAGGCAGCAGTGCTAACCACTGAGCCACCATGCCACCCTCTCAGTACCTCTCGACATATTTTTTCCTCACTTTCTCTCTGACTGCTGGGGGGCCTACAATATAAACCCATCAAGGTGATTTTTTCTTTCTTATTTCTAATTTCAACCCATATACTTACACACAATGATATTTCAGAAATATCTTCTCTAGTTACAGCAGTAATGTTTTCCTTAATCACAAACACCATTCTCCCTCCTCTTTTACCTCCCATTGTATCCTCCATATAGCATCTGAAAGCTGGAACATTGAGTTGCCAATCCTGTCCATCCCTGTAAGATCCCTTGCAGTGAAATAAATGCAGTTTAATACTTCAGAGTTACTTCGTTCTCTGATTTGCTCTTATCTGTCTTTTCTAATTAGCTTGCTTTTTCAGATTTATAATGATCCTCATATATTTCTATTTACAGAGCTACTTACCCCCCTATCTAATAGTTCACAGTCTCCCTTAATAGAACCAGCAATCTCCCCGCTAGGATATAGGTCCCTTTAAAGGACAGCATTTCATTGAACATCTTAATCAATCCGATAGCTGTATCTAACTTTTTGTGACTTATACCCTACCTAGGAATTCCTGACTTGTTCTCCGTCTAAATCATTTTAAAATTTTTTCTTGCTAAAGTGAACAACAATGAAGTGAAGAGATAACAGTGTGGAGCTGCAGGAACACAGCAGGCCAGGCAGCATCAGAGGAGCAGGAAAGGTGATGTTTCAGGTTGGGACCCTTCTTCAGAAAATTTCTGATTTTCTGAAGAAGGGTCCCGATCCGAAATGTCAGCTTTCTTGCAACTCTGATGCTGCCTGCTTGCTGTGTTCCTCCAGCTCCACACTGTGTTATCTCAGACTCCAGCATCGGCAGTTCTTACTATCTCTAACAACGAAGTGAACATGTCTTTTCTGTTCCAGAAAAAATCCCAATGCTCCAAGAACCTGAATCCCTGAACATTACATCACTTTTCCAGCTATCAATTTATCTGCTTTAACTTTTCATTCCCTCCCTTATTCAGGCTTGGGACTGGGAGAAAATGAGAGATTCCTACTTTTGTTTTTTTTAATCTTCTACCTAAACTCTTATATTCACTCTATAAAGCTCTAACCTTTTCTGAGAAAATATCATTCATACCAATGTGGACAATAACTTCTGGCTTCTTGCTCTACCTTTTAACAATATGTTGCAAATGCTTTGAGATGTCCTTAATCCTGGCACCAGGAAAGCAACACACCATCCTAGATTCACACTCAATGCCGTAGAATTTCCTGTCTGTACCTCTGACAGAAGAGTCCCCAAGATCAATTATTCTTGTACTTTTTGTCAAATGCCACCCAACATAAAATTAATTCTTAGTACCCAATTTCAGATTGCCCCTTCTATTTTCCTCCGAAAGACTATCCCTTTCAATTGTGCCCAAAACTGAATATCTGTTTGAGAGAGGAATAGCCACAGGAGACTTCTGACCTACCTTCTTGCCTTTCCTGATGGTCACCCATCTATCTCATTGACCCTGCTGTTTAATCTCTTTTCTAAATCCCCCAGATATCTCATGGTGTCCCTTGTACACCCTCAAAGGCATTAGGCCTAAAAAGAAGGTTTCAATAGCACATTATACCTAAAATAAATGACCTTTCCTTACCCACAGAAAATATTATTAAGAATGCAAAACAATACCAATTATATAAATCTTAAATAAAATTAACCACTTAGCTGAACAATCAAATTAAAAATGCATCCTCAAGTAGTCCAGCAGACAGCTTTAAATCCCCAAATAAAATAATTATAAACACAGCTAGAGTCAGCCATATGAAGGCTTCTCCAAGCTTAAACACAACTCCATTTAGAATAACACAGTCCTCTGTGATTCTAAAAAAAATCTCCTTATAGACGTTGAAAAGAAACTCTCATTCCATGTGTATAATTTTGTTTTAGTGAATTAAAAAAAGCTTAAGCCATCAACATGTCGGCCTCTGCAAAAGCTCTGTAAGTACAGCACCGTTTTTAAAAAAACATTTTTTGCTGCATTTTTTTGAGTATCAACAATCCAAAAAGAATCAAATTAAAAATCTTAAACAACTGAAATGTAATAACTAATAATAAAGTTAGGAGTCAACCTGCAATCTCAGGAGCAGCTGCAATATCCACATTCTGCCATTTTCTTCATTTTGAGATAGTAAGAACAGCCAATTCTGGAGTCAGAGACAACATGGTGTGGAGCTGGAGGAACACAGCAGCCCAGGCAGCATCAGAGGAGCAGGAAAGTTGATGTTTCGGGTCAGGACCCTACTTCAGAACTGGGGAGGGGACAGGGAGCTGAGAAATAAGTAAAGGGAGGAGGGCTGGGGCTGGGGATAGGTAGTTGGGATGGTGATATGTGAACGTAGGTAGGGAGTGTGGGGATTGGTCAATGGAATGGGTTGGGTGGATAGGTAGGAGGGAAAATGGACAGTTTGTGTCAGGTCAATGAGGTAGGAGGGAGGATGGATGGGGCTGGGGAAAGGTAGGTTGGGTCGTGATAGGTTGGATGCAGGTAAGGGGTCGTGGGGATTGGTAGTGTGAAAAGTAGGGTGGATAGGTGGTCTCAGGTCAAGGAGCCAGGGATGAGAGGGAGGTTTGTACGTGGATGTGGCTGGGTGTGGGGAGATTTTAAAACTGTTCAGGCCATCGGGCTATAGGCTCCTGAGGTGGAATATGAGGTGTTGCTCCTCCAGTTTGCATGTGGCATCATTGTGGCACTAGAGGAGGCCCAGGATGGGCTTGTCATCAAGGGAGTGGGAGATGGAGTTAAAATGGTTGGCGACTGGAAGGTGTTGTCGATTATCACATACAGAGCACAGATGCTCCATGAAACGATCCCCGAGTCTGCACTTGGTCTCACCAATGTAGAAGAGGCCACATCAGGAGCAACGGATTCTGTAGACTAGGTTGGAGGATGTATAGGTGAACCCCTGCTGGATGTGGAACGTTTGCTTTGAGCCTTGAATGGAGGTGCCGGGTGTGGTAGGGTTAGTGAGGAGTGTGGAGTGGATGAGGGAGTCATGCAATGAGCAGTCCCTATGAAAGGCAGATGGGGTGGGGATGGAAATATCTCCTTGGTCATGGGGTCGGATTGTAGATGGAGGAAATGGCGGAGGATGATGTACTGGACGCGGAGGTTGGAGGGATGGTATGTGAGGACAAGGGGTATTCTTTATTTTTGCTGGGGGAAGGGGGTTTGAGGGCAGAAGTGCGGGAAATGCAAGAGATGTGGTTGAGGGTATTTTTGATCACCAGAGCGGGGAAGTTGCAATCCTTGAAATAGGAGGACATCTGGATTGTCTGGAAGTGGAACGCTCCATCTTGAGAGCAGATGCAGCGGACGCAGAGGAGTTGGGAGAATGGGATCGCATTCTTGCAGGAGGGTGGGTGAGAGTAGGTGCAATCTCGGTAAATGTGGGAGTCGGTGGGTTTAGATATCAGAGGCGGTTATCAGAGATAGAGATGGAGAGGTCCAGGAAGGCGAGGAAGGTATTGGAGATGGTCCAGGTGAATTTTGAGTCTGGGGTGAAAGGTGTTCTTAAAGTTGATGAACTGTTCAAGCTCCTCATGGGAGCAGAAGGCAACGCCAATACAGTCATCGATGTAAAGGAGGAAGAGATGGGGGATGGTGCCAGTGTAAAATTGAAAAAGGAACTGCTCCACATATCCTATGAAGTGAAGGGAATGGTGAAACTTGCCCCCCAGTGGGAAACAAAGTAGCAGGTTAACATCTGTAGTGGTGGATACAACTAAGTGGAAAAATATGAAAGAAATGACAGGGAAGGAATATTCAAGAGCAATTATTAAAGTCTCCAGCACAGACACAAATAGGACAGAGTGTTTGGAAAAGGATAGCAATCAAACACTGGAGAAACGAATGAAAATGAGAAGAGGGAGGGTTAATACAGGACTGAAGGTGTTATATATCTGAATGTACTCATATTAAATATGAGGGTAAGCTAGGCAGTAATGTAAATGAAGACTGTAAGAGTTTCTTTAGGTATATAAAGGGCAAAAGAGAGGCAAAAGTGGACATTGGACCACTGGAATATGACGGTGGAGAGATGATAGTGGGGAACAAGGAAATAGCTGAGGAACTGAATGATTACTTTGCATCAGTCTTCATAGTGGAAGACACAAGTAATATCCTGAAAATTCAAGAGAATCAGGGGGCAGAGCTGAGTATGGTGGCCATCACCAAAGAAAAGGTGCGAGTAAAACTGATGGGTCTGAAGGTGGGCAAATCACCTGGACCAGATGGACTACACCCCAGAGTTCTGAAGGAGATAGCTGAAGAGATAGTGGAAGCGTTAGTGGTGATCTTTCAGGAATCACTAGAGTCAGGGAGGGTCCCAGAGGACTGGGAAATGGCTAGCGTGACACCCCTGTTTAAAAAGGGAGTAAGGCAAAAGACATAAAATTACAGGCCGATTAGCCTAACCTCAGTCGTGGGTAAGATTTTAGAGTCCATTGTAAAGGATGAGGTTGCTGAATATTTGGAAGTGTATAGTAAAATAGGGCAAAGTCAGCATGGTTTCATCAAGGGGAGGTCATGCCTGACAAATCTGCTAGAATTCTTTGAGGAAGTAATGAGCAGGGTAGACCAAGGAGAGCCAATGAATGTTATCTACCTGGACTTCAAGAAGGCCTTTGATAAGGTGCCACACAGGAGGCTGCTGAGTAAGATAAGGGCCCATGGTGTTAGAGGCAAGGTGCTAGCATGGATAGAAGATTGGCTGTCTGGCTGAAGGCAGAGAGTGGGGATAAAAGGGTCTTTCTCAGGATGGCAGCCGGTGACAAGTGATGTTCCGCAAGGGTCAGTGTTGGGAATACAACTTTTCACTTTGTACATTAATGATCTAGATGAAAGAACTGTGGGCATTCTGGCTAAGTTTGCAGATAATACAAAGATAGGTGGAGGGACAGGTAGTATTGAGGAGGTGGAGAGGCTGCAGAAGGATTTGGACAGGTTAGGAGAGTGGGCAAAGAAGTGACAGATGGAGCACAATGTGGGAAATTGAGGCCATGCACTTTGGTAAGAAGAATAAAACCATGGACTATTTTCTAAATGGGGAGAAAATTCAGAAGTCTGAAATGCAAAGAGACTTGGGAGTTCTAGTCCAGGATTCTCTCAAGATAAACTTGCAGGTTGAGTCAGTAGTTAGGAAGGCAAATGCAATGTTGGCATTTATTTTGACAGGACTTGAATATAAAAGCAGGGATGTACTACTGAGGCTTTATAAGGCTCTGATCAGGCACATTTGGAGTATTGTGTGAAGTTTTGGGCGCTATATCTCAGGAAGGATGTACTGGCCCTGGAGCAGGTTCAGAGGAGGTTCATGAGAATGGTCCCAGGAATGGAAAGCTGAACATATGAAGAAAGTTTGAGGACTCTGGGACTCTACTCATTGGAGTTTAGATGGATGAGGGGGAATCTAACTGAAACTTTCAGAATACTGAATAGCCTGGACAAAGTGGATGTTGGGAAGATGCTTCCATTTGTAGGAGAGTCTACGACCCGAGGGCACAGCCTTAGAGTAAAGGGAAGACCTTTTGGAACGGAGATAAGGAGAAACTTCTTCAGCCAGAGAGTGTGAATCTATGGAATTCACTGCCACAGAAGGCTGTGGAGGCCAGGTCATTGAGTACACTTAAGACTGAGATATATAGGTTCTTGATTATCAAGGGGATCAAGGGTTACAGGGAGGAAGCAGGAGCATGGGGTTGTGGAACTTATCAGCCATGATTGAATGGCAGAGCAGACTCGGTGGGCTGAATGACCTAATTTCTGCTCCTATGTCTTATGGTCTTATAGCTCTGACCCATACAGGTTGCCATAGCCGCCCTCCTAGCTTGTAGGAAGTGGCAGGAGTTAAAGGAGAAGTTGTTCAGGGTAAGGACAAGTTCTGTTAAGTGGATGAGGGTGTCCACATTACTCTCAGTCTGCCATTTTCTTCATTTTGTTGTTGTTCAGTTTAGCAAGAAAAATTTTTAAAAAGTGGACAGCAACTAAGGAATTCCTGAGTAGGGCTTAAGTCATAAGACATCAGCATGTAGCTACTGGAATGATTAAGAAGTTCAATGAAATGCTGTCATTTAATTCAAGAGGAATTGAACATAAAATTATGGATGTTATGCTTCAGTTATATGATGCTTAGTGAGAGCACACCTCAAACACTGGCTACAGTTTTGGTCTGCTTATTTAGGGAAGGAGGTACATGTGTTGCTACCAGTTCAGATGTTTATTACATTAAAGCTTGAGCAGACTGGGATTGTTTCCACTGGAATTTGGAAGCATAAGCAGACACTAATTGTTCTTGAATGGTCTTGACAAGGTGGGTGAGTACAGAGCCAAGATGCAACGCCTTAAAATGAGGAATCACTCTTTCAGAGGAGGGCTCTGAGGAAGGGTCACTGGACCCGAAACGTTAACTCTGTTTTCTCCTCCACAGATGCTGCCAGACCTGCTGAGCTTTTCCAGCAGCTTTGTTTTTGTGTCCAATCATTCTTTCAGGACAGAGATTGCGATTTTTTTCTCTCAGTGGGTTTTGTAACTCTGGAATTCAGCCTCAGATGGCATTTGAGACAGGGTCATTGAATATTTTTCAGCAGAAGAAGATAGAATATAGTTAGACAAGGGAATTAAATGTTATCGGGAATAGACGGGACTTTATAATTCAGCATACAAACACATCAGCCATGTTCATATTGAATGGGAGAGCAGGATCGGGAGGCAGAATGGCCTGATTTTGCTGCTAGCTGATATAATTGTACAAGAACATGGGTTAGAGATTCTGTAAAAGGGTCTCCATCTCCTGATTTCCTATCTCAGAGTAAGGGAGAGAATTCTAAAGCCCCAGAGCCAGTGTAGAAACTGCATGTGAACAGCTGCCTGGCTCTGAACAGAAATATAACAGAATCAGGTTTAAATGGTCAACTATTTGCAACGAAAGCAATATTTTGTAGAATTTCTCACTGGTTCCCCACTTCCTCATTCTGACACAGAGTCACACATCTGCACTTTATAATTATATACGCAGAGGGTAGCAGCAAAGGAAGATGCCATTCGTCCAAGCAGGGGGTCCCGGCAGTTACTCCCCAGATGAGCAGTTGGACCGGTCGTAGGTAAGTAATGAAACAATTGTCATTGAAGTGATTTGCAATATCCTTGATGATGCTGTGACTTCACAAATACAGATTGCAATGATTGATGCCTTCAATAGATTTCTATTTATTATTGAGCTCTGGGCCTGTTACTCGAACAGAGATCAATTCTCAATCTCTATTAGACACAAACAGAATGAGGTCCACTCACCTCCTCCAGCCTTTTAAACAGGAACAGGAGGTCCATTCAGCCCTTTGAGCCTGTTACACACAGGATGAGACCAATTCAGCTCCTCGAGCCTGTGATATAGGAACAAGAGGAAGTTGGGTTTGTGACAGAGGAACAGGAGAAGGAGAAGGCCCATTCAGCTCCATCAAACCATCAAACAATATCACAGCCACACAGAGGGTTAACAGTTTGTTTGTAATGCCGGGAAAACTGCTGCTTTCTCACTTTGAACGAACTTCGCAATCGCACTCACAGTGACACATTGAAAATGCTAATTAAATGCCGGGGTGAGAAGCATAGGAAGGGGCCATGCAGACCCAGCAGAGTGTGTCGGCACTTACTCCTCAGGCCAGCAGTCAGACAGGTCCAGGGCAAATAATACAACAGGAACTCACTTCCAGGATCCTTTCTTGATGTTGAGACTTTGTAAAGACATATTCCAGTGATTGATGCCTTCAAAGATTTCTGTTGATTGCGATCTGGCAAAAGGCTCAACTCGCTCATACAGAACATTTTTCTACACCAACGGTCAAGGCAAGTGCAGAGACAGGAGATTTGGCAGATGCTGAGGAGGTGAGAGGCACTATAGAAAATCAAGTTGTTCATTGTTTTACTTTCTTGAAGCCTTGTAACTCCCTGCTGAGCACCTATCATCCCACAGAGAATCAAAATAGTCTGTGAGGACTTGTATAAAAGTTGTTCTGATCTCTCGAGAACTGTTGGATAAGAAGTGAGGTCTCATTAACTCTTTTCCCTTTTAGAGCTTGAGAGGGAGAAGCTGATGAAATATCTGGGAGAGAACAATGATTGGGAAATCTTACTTCCTGCTGTCACTCCTCCAAGGTAATGACATCGTCAGCTTGGACAGACTTCTGTTTGATTAATCTTTACAAAGACTTTCTTATTGATCTTTCTAATGAGGAACTATTTCAGCAGTGAGCCAGTGTACACACTTACACCAAGTCCAGGTCACACATCACCCTGTGCTCACTGATATACACTGGGTCTCAGTCTGACAACAGTGGTGGAGGAGCACAGAGATCTCACAGTGTACGTTGCAGATCTAGAGCAGGTTACAGAGGCAGATATTGAAGAGGCGAAATAAGGATGGGAAATCAATGGTGATTATCATAAAACTGAGGCTTTGTTAGCCAATGGAAGTCACTGAGTGATCCGGTCTTGGGTAATGAGCCTTGATAAAAACTAAAGAATTATGTTTACTTTGAAGTGACATGTTCAATTGAAATTTTCTGAAATTTGTGCATTTTGTTGATTTTTGTCACAATTGCCCATGAAGGCAAACCAGATTTCCTAAAATAAACAGGCTGTTTAGTATTTCACTTCCTGTCCATTCTTACTGTGCTAGAAACCTCAATAAGATAAGCAATAGAGGAAGGAAGAAAAATGTCAAACATTCAGTTCCATTTTTGTCTTTGTTCTCAGCACATGCAAAGCTCAGGCTAGAGGTACTTTGCTCAAGTGTTTCAGAGTGTCCACTAGAGTAGGGTCAGGGCTGAGCTTGGGGAGAAATCAGTCTCCAATGCTGCATCGGAATCAACAATACAGCAATGTGGAGCATGGACTAATTCTCTGCTTTTCACACTTCAATTTACATCTTTTTGATTATTTTTCTCCATGATTACCAACCCCTTTGTTCAATGCATTGGGTCTCTATGCCATCTGTTCCTCTGCACCTATGTCAAAATTATAAAAACACCTTCTAGTTCTGAACAGTCATTCCAGACTTATTTGTGAACTCTGTTTCCCAATCTACAAAGTTTCTCTGAATTTCTCCAGCTTTCTCACAGCTAGCTTAGATTTCCAGCATCTGCACTATTTTCCCTTCACTCTCCAGTAACACCATGAACAGTCAGCGTCAAGGTGACTGCTTTAATTTTAGACATAAGCTTGAGGTGATAAATTTGGAGAGAAATCAGAGTTAACGTTTCGGGTCAAATGACACTTCCTCAGTTCCAAAAATGCTGCCAGACCTGCTGAGCTTTTGCAGCAATTTCTGTTTTTGTTTCTGATTTACAGCATCCGCAGTTGTTCCATTCCTTATTGAGGTGCTAACTGTTCCCTGGTAAATTCTCCATGGCATGTCGTGACCTGATTCTGCCAGACAATGAAATGGGAACCTTTCTTCATGCAGTATAGATTGCGGTCCCATTTGAAATTTGGCGTTCATGAATCTGTCCTGATTGGTGCAAAATGAAATACTTCAAAAGCACAGCTCTCTTTTCAGCTATAACCAAGTTCCAACCAACAAACAACAATGAATACACATTGGCAGGAAAAATAGGGAGGTCACTTTTTGAGTGGAAGATGTGAGTCAGCTGGAGTTGTGGAACACAGGGTTCATGTTGTACAAATGCATCAATCATTAATCGCTGCTCCATGGATGAGCAAAGCCACACAGTAACAAACCAAACACAGCACTTTATTTCTGCAGGGACACAATTGAAACGGAGGAACGCTTTGTTAAACCTGTATTGAATCCTGGTCAGACCACAACTGCAGTACTGTGTGCAATCCTGATCTGCACACTATGAAATGGAGCCAGCAGTATTTGAGAGGGTGCGGGGGAGTTTAATACAGTGTATCTCAGAAATATATGGATCAATGCATCAGGAAAGGACTGACAGACTGGTCTTTTCTGGCAGAAATAGAAGGCTGATGGGTAACCTTAACAATGCTGTTAAACTTCTGAAAGGTTTTGACACAGTGAATTCATGAAGAATGCATCCTCTTGGGGAAGCACTGAGGACTATTGATATAAGACAGACACAAAAAACCCAACTGTGAATTCAGGAGAACCCTCATCACTCAGCCTGAGCAGAATGTGGTAATCACTTCCATAGGAAGTTGTCGAGGTGAATCATGTCGATGTATTTGATGTGGGGACTGGATGTACACACAAGGGAGAAGAGAAGAGAGGGTTTCGATGTCGGTCAGGGATGAAGAAAGATGGGAGGCTGAAGTGCAGTATTAACAACAGCATGGGCTAGTTGGGCTGAATGGCTTGTTTCTGTGTCCTGTATCCAATTTATTCCGATAGATTCATATTTATTCTTTATCCGTCGTCTCTCTGGTCTGTCTCATCATTGTTCTCAAACCATCCTCTAAGTGATTTGCTGCTTCCTGAATCCCATTATTAACACAGTCCTTCCGCACAGCACCCTCATGTTAGAAGCATTATAAATTAGTTTGGGAGTCTGTAATTACCATGAGCTAAGGTAGAATGAACTTGTCCACTTCTGTATCCAGAATTCCTCTCCATCTGTGTAATCCTGGGGAGTTCCCTGTGTGTCCTGCAGATGGTCCTTACTGCAGCCATTGTGTGCCAGTGATGGAGGGAGTGGATATCGAGTCGAGTGATCTACAGCCTATTCAGTGCTAAATACTGATATTTCTCTCCCCAGCTGGACTGGCACAAAACTGGGAAGCCGACACTCCACGTGAGGTGACAGCACAGGAAGGTTCCTGTGCACAGATTCCATGTCATTACAGGTATCCTTTAGATCTGGCAGACCAACATCGAGATGGAATCTGGTTTAATAACGAGAAAGAGGTCACATCGTCGATAGCCTTTCACTGCCGGGATCACAGTCGAGAGTCGCCACATTTCCACCATCGGACCCGACTGTCTGGACACCTGAAAGATGGAGACTGTTCCCTGATTATAAACAACATCAGGCGGCAAGATGCAGGACCTTATCTTTTCAGAGTAGAATTTGAGGGAAAGTCTAAATACAGCTACAAACCCGTAACCCAGCTTCACGTTTCCGGTAAGTGATATCCTCTTCATTGCTCAACGGTTCACATCCAACATTCAGTGGACAACCGTACAGCCTCGGGTTTGCTTCATGAGTTTTATGGGTGTGTTAATTAGCGTCAGTACATTTCATGACTCGATTATCACTCTCCTCCGCAAGCTGTATCATTGGTCCTAAATCAAAGACAGTTTTTGATTTCATCACCATATTGCTACACTTCCATTCATGACTTTCATCGGCTTTCTGGAATGTCACTTAAAAATTTCTTGGTTGTTGTCATCAGACTGTATGGCTTAAATAAAGTGAAAAACTGTTTCCCAACTAAAATACATTCTGTAATTAAACAATGCCCTCTTAAACCCACACAAAAACATTTACATGATCAACAGCATCCAATTTGACAGAGATGATCTTACTTTAAAAGGCAAAGGGGGATAAAAACACCCACAGGCTAAGCATCCATACTCAAAGGATGTGTTTTATATTGATGATATTGAAATACTGTCCACCTTAGATTGATAGAATATCTTCAGACAGATAGAAAAGTCAGTTAGAGTTAGGTCTTTGACAAGAAGTAAGAGTCCATCTTTCAGAGTTGATGAAATACTGATATCAGAAACTTTCTCAGTTCCCACTGAGAGAGGGATCTGTACAGCTTCTCCTGCTATAAAGTATCTTCTTATCTTTTCAGGAGAAAGGGACTTGCCCTTTGCGTACTTTGAGATCATTTCTTGAAGTGATACATGCAGATGTCCTGGAAAGATAGGAAATAACTCCAGAATAGTGTTGCTAAACACCATCCGCACAGATATCCCATCTGTCCCAAACAATGTTTGTCTAGCAATTCAATCCACGAACCTTCCCAGGAATCCCTCTTAAAATAATTACTTCTCTCCTTTCCAAATTTTCTTGACACTAATGATCAGGTGAGTCAAAGCTCACATTACTGCTGAGCAATTCCCAAAAGTCACATAGCCCGTCAAACTTGGTAAATATTATCTGTGCTGGGCGTATAAATAATTGTTTAGGCAGTTAAATGAGCAAACCCCACTGAAGCAGTTTGACATTTTGATTGTTAGACTTGTCTAAAAAGATCAATGGATTATGATCAGTGAAGATGAGTGTTTCTTTAGAACATAGAACACAGAACAGTACAGCACAATACCGGCCCTTCGGCCCACGATGTTGTGCCGAACTTTTACTCGAAACCTAAGGTCTATCTAACCTCCACCGCTACATTATACTATCATCCATATGCCTATCTAATAGCCGCTTAAATGCCCCTAATGAGGCCGACTCCACTATCCTCTCCGGCAATGCATTCCACTCTCTGAGTAAAGAACCTACCTCTGACGTCTCCCCAATATCTACCTCCTTTCACTTTAAAACTATGTCCCCTCGTAAAAGCTACCTCCACCAGAGGAAAAAATCTCTGGCTGTCTACTCTATCTATACCTATGATCATTTTGTACACCTCTATCAAGTCACCTTTCATCCTTCGTCATTCTAAAGAGAAAAGCCCTAGCTCTCTCAACCTTTCCTCGTAAGACCTTCCCTCCATTCCAGGCAACAACCTGGTAAATTTCCCCTGCACCTTTTCAATGCTTCCACATCTTTCCTGCAATGAGGTGACCAGAACTGGGCACAATACTCCAGATGTGGCCGAACCAGGCTTTTGTATAGCTGGAGCATAACTTCACGGCTCTTGAACTCAATCCCTCTATTAATGAAAGCTAACACACCATACGCCTTCTTAACAACTCTATCCACCTGGGTGGCAGCTTTCAGGGAACTGTGAACATGAACCCTAAGATCCCTCTGCTCCTCCACACTGCCAAGAATCTTTCCTGTATATTGCTTTCAAGTTTGTCCTTCCAAAATGAATCACCTCACACTTTTCAGGGTTAAACTCCATCTGCCATTTCTCAGCCTAGCTCTGCATCCTATCAATGTTCCTTTGTAACCTCGAACAGCCCTCCGCACTGTCCACAATGAGACCCACCTTCGTATCGTCCACGAACTTGCTAATTCACCCTTTCACTCCTTCGTCCAAATCATTTACAAAAATCATAAACAGAAGAGGACCCAGAACAGATCCTTGTGGTACACCACTCGTAACTGAGCACCATGTTGAATATTTTCCATCCACGACCACCCTTCTAAGGGTCAGCCAGTTCTGAATCCAATCTGCCACATTTCCCCCTATCCCATGCCTCCTTACCTTCTGCATGAGCCTACCATGGGAAACTTATCAAACGCCCTACTTAAATCCATGTAGACCACATCCACTGCTCTACCTTCATCCACGTGTTTGGTCACCTCTTGAAAGAATTCAATAAGGTTTGTGAGACATGATCTACACCTCACAAGTCCATGCTGACTATCACGAATCAAACTGTGCCTTTCCAAGTGATCATAAATCCTGTCTCTCAGAGCCCTTTCCAATAATTTGCCCACCACTGACGTAAGACTAACTGGTCTGTAATTTCCGAGGTTACCCTGTCCCCTTTTTTGAACAAGGGAATGACGTTTGCCTCTTTCCAATCTTCCGGCACCTATACCCGTGGACAGTGAGGATGAAAAGATCATCGCCAAAGGCCCTGCGATCTTGTCCCTCACTTCCCATAGAATCCTTGGATAAATCCCATCAGGCCCGGGGCACTTATCTGTCTTCAGCTTCCTCAGAATTCCTAGCACATCTTCTTTACTAACATCAACCTCCTCTAGCCTACCTGCCTGTTTCACAACGTCCTCCTCTACAACTAGGTCCTTCTCAGTTGTGAATACTGAAGAAAAGTATTCATTGAGGACCTCTCCTATTTCTTTAGGCTCTGTGCACAAATTCCCTTTACAATCCTTGATCGGCCCTACCCTTTCTCTGGTCATTCTCTTGTTCTGCACGTATGTGTAAAAAGCCTTGGAGTTTTCCTTGATCCTATCTGCCAAGGTTTTCTCATGCCCCCTTATAGCTCTCCTAAGCCCGTTCTTCAGCTCCTTCCTGGCTAACTTGTATCCCTTTCGAGTCTTTTCCGTTCCTCTTTTCCTAAACCTTACATAAGCCTCCTTCTTCCTCTTAACCAGTCGCTCGACCTCTCTCGAGAACCATGGCTCCCTCACTCGACCGCATCTTCTCTGCCTGCTAGGGACAAACATATCGAGCACATGCAGTATGCATTCCTTAAACAATCTCCACATTTCTGTGGTGCTCTTCCTTGACTGCATCTGTTCCCAATTTATGTTACCCTGTTCTTGCCTAACTGAATCGTAATTACCCTTCCCCCAATTATAAACTTTACCCTGCCGTATGTACCTATCCTTATCCATGACTATCGTGAAAGAAACAGAGTTATGATCACTACTGCCAAAATGCTCTCCTACCAACAGGTCTAACACTTGGCCTGGTTCGTTGCTCAGCATCAAATCCAAAGTGGGCTCTCCTCCTGTTGGTCTATCTACATACTGTGTCAGGAATGCTTCCTGAGCGCACTGGAGAAAATCTGCTCCATCTAAACTATTACAACTAAAATGTTTCCAATCAATATTTGGAAAGTTGAAGTCACCTTTGACTACAACCCTGTGACTTTTGCACCTTTCCAGTATCTGCCTCCCAATCCGCTCCTCTATTTCTCTGCAAATATTAGGGGGTCTGTAAAAAACCCCCAACAAAGTGACTGCTCCTTTCTTGTTCCTGACCTCAACCCAAACTGACTCTGTAGACATATCATTCTTGAACTGCCTTTCAGTAGCTGCTATACGCACTCTGACTAGTAATGCCACTCCCCCACCTCTTTTTCAACCCTCCCTATTTCTTTTAAAGCATCTAAATCCCAGAACTTCCAACATCCATTCCTCTCCCTGAGTTACCCAAGTTTCTGTAATGGCCACAACATCATAGTTCCAAGTACTGACCCATGCTCTAAGTTCATCCGCTTTATTTCTGATACTTCTTGCATTGAAGTATACACACCTCAAACCATCTCAGTGTTCGCAATTACGCCCCATCGACCGCATTTCTTTATAAACCACCTCACTCCCTGCTGTGTCTGTTGGAAGGCCGAATACCTCATTCTCTGAATTATAAATCCAGTTCCCCACCTCCTGCCAAAGTAGTTTAAACCATCCCATACAGCTCTAGCAAACCTCCCTCCCAGGATATTTGTGCCCTTCTGGCTCAGGTGCAACCCATCCTTACCATATAGGGGTAGTAGGAACTGCAGATGCTGGAGAATCCGAGACAACAAGGTGCAGGGCTGGATGAACACAGCAGGCCAAGCAGCA
>NC_063378.1:1219672-1233315 GCF_021869965.1 Rhincodon typus | reverse complement strand
GAGCCCCCTTCCCCTCCCCCATTTCTGAAGAAGGGTCCAGACCCGAAACGTCAGCTTTCCTGCTCCTCTGATGCTGCCTGGCCTGCTGTGTTCATCCAGCTCTACACTTGGTTATCACATGCATAGAAGGAGAGATTTTGTTAACATCAATAAAGAGATTTTTTGTTTGGAATCATTGAGGATAATTCTTTTTCTAAACAGTTGTGTTATGTTTGGAGAAACCTTCATGTGGTTGGCTCTGGAAGAGTTTTTATTTTATCTGTGGATTTAAAGCTGTCTGCTGGACTACTTGAGAAGGAATCATTTTTGATTTGATTGTTCAGCTAAATGGATGATTTTATTTAAGATTTATATGATTGATTTTGTTTTGCATTCTTAATAATAATTTCTGTGGGAAAGGAAAGGTTGTTTACTTTATATATAAGGTGCTGTTGAAAGCTTCTTTTTAGTGGATGTACAAGAGACACAGTGAGATGACTAGTGGATTTAGAGAAGTGATTCCACAGCAGTTAGATAGATGGGTAAATTTCAGGAAAGGAAGAGGTAGTTCAGACTCCTCCTGTGGCTATTCTTGTCTCAAATAGATAATCAGTTTTGGGTACTGTTGAAAGGAATAGTCTTAAACAGGAAATTAGAAGTGGCAGTCTGAACTTGGGTGCTAAGAATGAATCTTATGTTAAGCGGCATTTCACAAAATGTTAAAATAAAGTTGTTTTACGGGAGTCTTCTGTCAGAGGCACAGACAGGAGATTCTATGGCATTTCTTATGCTTTCCTGGTGCAAGGATTAAGGACGTCTCAAAATGTTTGCAATGTCTTGTTAAAAGGGAGAGTGAGAAGCCAGAAGTTATTGTCCACATTGGTATGACTGACATAATTAGGGCTATTTCTCTTAAGGCTCTACAGAGTGAGTAAAAGAGGTTAGGTAGAAGATTAAAAAAGAAAACCTTAAAAGTAATAATCCCTGGTTTACTGCTGGCACTGAGCTCGAATGAGGAAAAGAATAAAAGGATAAAGGAGATAAATCAATGGATGGAGAGGTGGTGTAATGTTCGGGGATTCAGGTTTTTGGATCATTGGGATCTCTTCTGATACAGAAAAGACCTGTTGAAAAAGGATGGATCCTTAAGGGAATGGAATGCACCGTCCTGACCCGGTGTGCTGTGCACGAGACTCCAAACACTTTGTGAACTCTTTGCTGCCTTCTGGCTGAGCAATTCAATCAGTTCGAAGGCATTTCAAGATTGACAGCCACTTCCCACCATGGCAGAGTAGGCCACATCCCATTCAGAGTACAGAGAAATACCATTTGTCATCATCAGTTTTAGACTTGCTCCAATCACCTGTTTTTCCAAGGGAAATTGGTCTGTATTACAACCCCAGATATTCATAGCTCATCCTGTACACTCTCACTGTTTTACAAAAAACAGATTGTTATTCTCATCCATTTTCATCGGGCCATAGAGTCATACGGCACAGAAACCTAACTTGCCCATGCGACCAGGTTTCCTGAAGGAATTGGTCCTATTTGCCTACATTTGGCCCATATCCCTCTAAACCTTTCCTATCCATGTACCTGTCCAAATGTCTTCTAAATGTTGTAATTGTGCCCTCTGGCAGCTCATTCCACATACACACCACCCTCTGTGAAAACGTTGCCCCTTAGGTCTCTTTTAAAATCTTTCCCCTCTCACCTTAATCCTCTGCCCTCTAGCTTTGGACTCCCCCACCCTGGGGAAAAGACCTTTGCTATTCACCCTGTCCATGCCCCTCATGATTTTATCAATCTCAGTAAGGTCACCCCTCAGTCACGGACACTGGAGTCCCAGCCTATCCAGCATCTCCTTATAACTCAAGCTACCCACTCTCGGTAAAATCCTTGTTAATCTTCTTTTTAGTCTTTCCAGTTTAATAACATTCTTCCCATAACAGGGCAACCAGAACTGTACAGTGTACTCCAAAAGCTGCAACATGATGTCACAACTCCCATACTCAATGCTTTGACCAGTGAAATGCCTTCTTTACCACCTTGCCTAGCTGCAACCCCACTTTCAAGGAGCTACGTACCTGCAACCCTAGGTCTCACTGTTCAACAACATTCCTCAGGGCCCTACCATTAATGGTGTAAGTCCTGCCCTGATTTGCCATACCAAAATGCAACACCTCACATTTATCTCAATTAAACGCTATCTTGTCGCTCATCAGCGCACTGGCTCAGTTGGTCAAGTTCCCGTTGTACTCTGTGATAACTTTCTTCACTGCCCACCTTGCCACTAGTTTTGGTCCAGCTCCTATCTTCTACGTTTCTGTGTTGTCCTGTTTTCAAGCTGACCAAGCAGACCAGCAGTCATCCTGCATCACATACACCACCTTGAGGCATACAGATACGCAAGGAGATAAGGAACCAGGTCAAGACAAAGACGGGAATGTTTATTCCAACCTTTCGCGGAAATCGTGAGATGTCAGAGTAAAATCCCTTCGAAGCTTTGCCAATTAATTGATAGCAATCCTACCTTCCAGCAAATAAGGACGACAAGGAAGAGAAGACATAGGGACATCACGTGAGACATAGATAACCAGTCTTTCATGATTGATCCATTACCTTTAAATGGCAAAGCCATAGTTAAAGCATTGACCCGAGAAACAAAAATGGTCACAGCACACACGAAAACAGAACCAAAACAGCACTCTAACAGTTGTGACTGCAATATAACAAGACAGAAGGACGAAATTAATGCTTATGTGCTGTAATTATGGTATGGTAATTGGTGGGCTGGTGAGTAATGAGGAGGATAACCTTTGATTACAGGAGTATATAGGTGGACTGGTCAGATGGGTTAATCAATGACAAAAGAAATTCAATCTGGATAAGTATGAAGTGATGTACTTGGGCAGGACAAACAATACAAGGGAAACCACAATGAACAGTAGGACCCTGGGAAGCACTGAGGATCAGAGGGAACTTGGTGTGCATGCCCACCGGTCCCTTAAGGTATCGGGACAGATGTATAAAGTGTTTAAAGCCTATGGTTACTTTTGCCTTTATTAGCTGATAATTTAAGAGCAGGGAGGTAATACTGGGGCTGTATAAAACATTGGTTAGGCCACATAGTGAGAGTATTGTGTGCACTTCTGGAATCTACTTTATCAGAGGGTAGTACTGGCAGAGGGTGCAGATGGAGGTTTACCAGGATGTTGCCTTAGGGGCTGGAGAGTTTCTGTGATGGAGACAGATTGGACAGACTAGTGTTGTTTTCCTTAGAGCAGAGGACATTGAGAAAGGGGCACATGATTGAGATGTATAAATGATGAGGGGCACAGATAGGGTGGACAGGAAAAATAACTTTTCCGCTTTGATGGAGGAATCAGTAACTGGGGAGGGGGCATGGATTGAAAGTAAGGGGCAGGAGGTTTAGAGGGGATGTGAGGAAAAACATTTACACCAAGAGGGTGGTGTGGAATCTGGAACTCATTGTCTGTGGGGGTGGGAGGGGCAGAAACCCTTATTGCATTGAAGAAAGATTTAGATGTGCACTTACGATGCCAAGGCTATGGGCCAAGCACTGGGGAAATGGGATTAGAGAATAGGTTGTTCTTGACCGACACAAACTCGATGGGCTGAAGGGCCTGTTTCTGTGTTCTAGACCTCAACAACTATAAGTTTTTGAAAGAACAGTATGGGAAGATGTTAAGGGACTGCATGAAATGAAACATCAGGATTTGAAAGTGTGTAATGAGAGGTCACTTGGTGGCGATGGTGTTTTGAGGGTTTTCTGCGCAAGAGAATTGAATCTTATAAACAAGTCTGGATAAACAATCACATATCACTCCTGATTTGACCCACACAGTGTGATGAGAGGCTTAACGTCATGAGCAAAGTAGATATGACTGCTGATTCACTTTGGTCAATGGATATTTAATAGATATATCTTTACAGTACAGTCTGCCGCCTCTGACATTTTGTTAGAAATGAATAGTGAGACCAATGTTAGTGTTGAAGGTGCTTTTAATGTACGAGCTAAGATCCGGAGTAGGACTTTTGGCCCCTCAAACACCTTCCCACAATTGAGTAGGATCATGGCTGATCATCCAACACAGTCATAGAGTCATGGAGTTATACAGCATGGAAACAGACGCTTTGGTCCAACTCATCCATGCTGACCAAATTTCTGAAACTGAACTAGTTTAGTTGAACCATTTATCCCATGTCCCTCTAAACCTTTCCAATCCATGTACCAGTCCAGATGCCTTTTAAATGTTGTAATTGTACCAGCCTTCACTACCTCCTCTAGCAGCTTCTTTGATGCATGTGCCACCCTCTGCGTGAAAAAGTTGCCCCTCAGGTCCCTTTTAAATGTTTCTCCTCTCACCTTAACCCTATGCCCTATACTTTTTCACTCCCCGACCCTATGGAAAAGACCTTATCTATGCCCCTTATGATTTTATAAGCTTCTATGATGTCACTCCTCAGTCTCCTACTCTCCAAGGAAGGAAAGCCCCAGCTTCCTGCACCCTTTCCAGCTTAGTAACATCCTTCCTGTAGCAGGACAATCAGAACTGTATGTAGTACTCCACAAGTGGTCTCATGAATGTCACAGCCATAAAATAACATCCCAACTCCTGTACTCATTGCTCTGACCAATGAAGGCAAGCATGCCAAATGCCTTCTTCACCTCGTTCTAGGGCTTGGCGCTGAGCAGCAGTTTGGAGCCCATGAACTGTGCACATGTAAATAAAGTGTGACTAGGTGACAGAACACTGGCCTCTTGAGTTATTTCACTTAGATAAAAAAACATAAACAGAAGATTTAGAATCTCTTCGATTCAGGGGACTTACTCCAAGCTGACTTGCGAAAGCCAGTGTACTGTAAAAAAATATATAAACAGGAGGTTCAGAGTCTTCTCTTCATTCTAGGGACTGGCTCATGAGTTGCTGGTCAGAGCCCATGAACTGTGCACATGTGAAAAAGGGTGACTGCTGGTGGGATACTGGCCCCTGTGCAGTTATTTCAGTGGCGATGAGACAAAACGGTGTACTCCTGAAGAAAATTTGCTCACAACAGTCGTCTTTGAGTTGAGGTAAATATGCCTTTATTTGGGAAGCTTGATTTGTTCTATCCTGCTATCGAAGACTGAACCCAATATGTGGAAATAACACATCATTTTTTTCCGGGTGAATGACACAGGGGCAGATGAAAAGCAGCAAGTAATCCTTCTGACAGCGTGTGAACACCCAGCTTTTTCAGTTATTAGGAGCTTAACTTTCCCTGAGACACCAGATATTAAAACCTTTCAAGAGTTGGTGGATTTAGTTAAGGAACATTACGACTTGAAGCCTCCTCCAGTTCTGAGACACTATCATAGAACATAGAACATAGAACATAGAACATTACAGCGCAGTACAGGCCCTTCGGCCCTCGATGTTGCGCCGACCTGTGAAACCAATCTGAAGCCCATCTAACCGACACTATTCTATTATCATCCATATGTTTATCCAATGACCATTTAAATGCCCTTAAAGTTGGCGAGTCAACTATTTTTGCAAACAAGGCATTCCATGCCCTTACTACTCTCTGAGTAAAGAACCTACCTCTGACATCTGTCCTATATCTATCACCCCTCAATTTAAAGCTATGTCCCCTCGTGCTAGCCATCACCATCCGAGGAAAAAGGCTCCCACTGTCCACCCTATCTAATCCTCTGATCATCTTGTATGTCTCTATCAAGTCACCTCTTAACCTTCTTCTCTCTAACGAAAACAGCCTCAAGACCCTCAGCCTTTGCTCATAAGACCTTCCCTCCATACCAGGCAACATCCTGGTAAATCTCCTCTGCACCCTTTCCAATGCTTCCACATCCTTCCTATAATGCAGTGACCAGAACTGTACGCAATACTCCAAGTGCAGCCGCACCAGAGTTTTGTACAGCTGCAACATGACCTCATGGCTCCGAAACTCAATCCCTCTACCAATAAAACCTAACATACTGTACGCCTTCTTAACAACGCTATCAACCTGGGTGGCAACTTTCAGTGATCTATTCACATGGACACCGAGATCTTTCTGCTCATCCACACTACCAAGAATCTTACCATTAGCCCAGTACTCTGTATTCCTGTTATTCCTTCCAAAGTGAATCACCTCACACTTTTCCGCATTAAACTCCATTTGCCACCTCTCAGCCCAGCTCTGCAGCTTATCTATGTCCCTCTGTAACCTGCAACATCCGCACTATCCACAACTCCACCGACTTTGGTGTCATCCGCAAATTTACTAACCCATCCTTCTACGCCCTCATCCAGGTCATTTATAAAAATGACAAACAGCAGAGGCCCCAAAGCAGATCCTTGAGGTACACCACTAGTAACTGAACTCCAGGATGAACATTTCCCATCAACCACCACCCTCTGTCTTCTTACAGCTAGACAATTTCTGATCCAAACCGCTAAATCACCCTCAATCCCATGCCTCCGTATTTTCTGCAATAGCCTACCATGGGGAACCTTATCAAACGCTCTACTGAAATCCAAATACACCACATCAACCGCTTTACCCTCATCCACCTGTTTGGTCACGATTTCGAAGAACTCAATAAGGTTTGTGAGGCACGACCTACCTTTCACAAAACCGTGTTGACTATCCCTAATCAAATTATTCCTTTCTAGATGATTATAAATCCTATCTCTTATAATCCTTTCCAACACTTTACCCACAACCGAAGTAAGGCTCACTGGTCTATAATTACCAGGGTTGTCTCTACTCCCCTTCTTGAACAAGGGGACAACATTTGCTAGTCTCCAGTCTTCTGGCACTATTCCTGAAGACAATGACGACATAAAGATCAAAGCCAAAGGCTCTGCAATCTCCTCTCTAGCTTCCCAGAGAATCCTAGGATAAATCCCATCCGGCCCAGGGGACTTATCTATTTTCACACCTTCCAGAATTGCTAACACCTCCTCCTTATGAATCTCAATCCCGTCTAGTCTAATAGACTGTACCTCAGTATTCTCCTCGACTACATTGTCTTTTTCCAGTGTGAATACTGACGAAAAATATTCATTTAGCACCTCTCCTATCTCTTCGGACTCCACGCACAACTTCCCACTACTGTCCTTGACCGGCCCCAATCTTACTCTAGTCATTCTTTTATTCCTGACATACCTATAGAAAGCTTTAGGGTTTTCATTGATCCTACCTGCTAAAGACTTCTCATGTCCCCTCCTGGCTCTTCTTAGCTCTCTCTTTAGGTCCTTCCTGGCTAACTTGTAACTCTCAAGCGCCCTCACTGAGCCTTCACGCCTCATCTCTACATAAGCCTCCTTCTTCCTCTTGACAAGAAATTCAACTTCTTTAGTAAACCACGGTTCCCTCGCTTGACCACTTCCTCCCTGCCTGACAGGTACATACTTATCAAGGACATGCAGTAGCTGTTCCTTGAACAAACTCCACATTTCAATTGTGCCCAGCCCCTGCAGTTTCCTTCTCCATCCTATGCATCCTAAATCTTGCCTCATCGCCTCATAGTTGCCTTTCCCCCAGCTATAAATCTTGCCCTGCTTTATATACCGATCCCTTTCCATCGCTAAAGTAAACGTAACCGAATTGTGGTCACTATCACCAAAGTGCTCTCCTACCTCCAAATCTAACACCTGGCCTGGTTCATTACCCAGTACCAAATCTAATGTGGCCTCGCCTCTTGTTGGCCTATCTACATACTGTGTCAGGAAACCCTCCTGCACACATTGGACAAAAACTGACCCATCTGAAGTACTCGAACTATAGCGTTTCCAGTCAATATTTGGAAAGTTAAAGTCCCCCATAACAACTACCCTGTTACTTTCGCTCCTATCCAGAATCATCTTTGCAATCTTTTCCTTGACATCTCTGGAACTTTTCGGAGGCCTATAGAAAACTCCCAACAGGGTGACCTCTCCTTTCCTGTTTCTAACCTCAGCCCATACTACCTCAGTAGACGAGTTGTCATCAAACATCCTTTCTGCCACCGTAATACTGTCCTTGACTAACAATGCCACACCTCCCCCTCTTTTACCACCTTCCCTGATCTTACTGAAACATCTAAACCCCGGAACCTGCAACAACCATTCCTGTCCCTGCTCTATCCATGTCTCCGAAATGGCCACAACATCGAAGTTCCAGGTACCAACCCATGCTGCAAGTTCACCCACCTTATTCCGGATGCTCCTGGCATTGAAGTAGACACACTTCAAACCACCTTCCTGCCTGCCGGTACACTCCTGCAACCTTGAAACCTTATTTATGACCTCACTACTCTCAACCTCCTGTACACTGGAGCTACAATTCAGGTTCCCACCCCCCTGTTGAATTAGTTTAAACCCTCCCGAAGAGCATTAGCAAATTTGCCCCCCAGGATATTGGTACCCCTCTGGTTCAGGTGTAGACCATCCCATTTGTAGAGGTCCCACCTACCCCAGAATGAGCCCCAATTATCCAGGTATCTGAATCCCTCCCTCCTGCACCATCCCTGTAGCCACGTGTTCAACTGCTCTCTCTCCCTATTCCTCGCCTCGCTAGCACGTGGCACGGGTAACAAACCAGAGATAACAACTCTGTTTGTTCTAGCTCTAAGCTTCCACCCTAGCTCCTTGAATTTCTGCCTTACGTCCCCAGTTTTATTTGGCTGTTCGAGAACCAGGGGAATCCGTGTCAGGATTTTTGACGAGGTTAAAATGACTGGCAAATGCATGTGATTTTGGGTTAACCCTGAATGAGATGCTGAGACACCATTTGGTATGTGCGATTAATGACGTAACCATGCAGAACCTCTTACAAGCTGAAGCCCAACTGTGCTACAAACAGGCACGACAACTGACTTTGTCTTTATAAAATGTGACAATGGAGGATAGGAGCTACAGGGCATCCCAGTGGAAGTGGACACTGTCACCTGTCTGACTGAGCTTGGGAAACACACGTGAGTGTAGGCAATCACAGAGCAGAGGGACCCCAGGCCAGACCACAGCAAAACCCCAAAACAAAGCCAAACCTTGGCCAAATGGCAAAATGCTCTTCAAGATCCAGGCCAGCAGGCCATTGTAGTTGCTGTTGGTATGCAGATTCAAAACAGCAAAAGAGTCCTACAAGACTTGATTTGAGTAAGAGAATGCATAGGCCTGTATCTAGGACAGTACACACCCTGGCAAGTCCACCTAAATGTGGTTTGGAACAGCTAAATTGCCTAGCAACATCCAAATCAGAACCAATCAAAATAAATGTTTGGTTAAACAGTCACCTGGTTCTGATGGAGGTTGATGCCGGTGCTGCTGTATCAGTGGTTGCAGAACCTGACTTTGACAAGATCTGAACTGGACTCCCAACCTTCCGTTTGTGCAAGACCTTGGCCAGATTCATTACAGATTAAGGGTATGACTTTGGTTCCAGTCTCCAATGAGAAACAGTTGGTGCAGTTACCAGTGATTGTAATAAAAGGCTCAGGCTGAAGCTTTGTGGGGCGGAATTGGTTGAGAAAAATTCACCTTGATTGGCTCAACATTTTTCACTTAGAAAATGGCTGTCTGAGTGAAGTCCTAATTAAATACACAAAAGTTTTTCAAGAAGGTCTAGGGACTATAAAAGGAGCCAAGGCCAATTTGCTTATTGTGGTTGGTTCGCTCGCTGAGCTGGTTCGTTAGTTTGTTTCATTGGACGTTTCATTACCCTGGTTTTTCTTTGCAGTGGTATGTATATAGGGTCTAATTCTACCTGTTTATTGATGGCCTCTTGGTGGAGAGCCAAGCATCTAGAAATTCCCGTGCTTGTCTCTGGAAAAGCTGGAAATGAGGTAATCAACTCCAACAGACCCCAGAGTTTAAATACCAGGCGAGAAAACACAACAACGCTTCACTGGACGCTGCACTGATGATGTTACCCAGCAGGGTAATGAAATGTCTGCGAACTAACGAACAGCTCGGCGAGTGAACCAACCACAGCATCCATAATCCGAGCTACAAATCTATTCAAAAACCTTAAACTTTCCATATTGACCAGGAAGCAGTTCCATGATTCTGCAAGGCCTGCCCAGTGTCTTACATGTGAAAGTAGAGGCAGAAATCAGGAGGCTGGAAAGTGAAGGAAATATCAAACCAGTACAGTTTGCAGATTGGGCAGCACCAGTCGTCCCGATTGTGAAGCCTGATGGGTCAGTTCACCTTTGTGAGGATTTTAAACAAACTATAAACCATTACTCAATCTCCTGCAAAGCATGTATGCAAAGCTCATTGGGAGTTGGGGGTGGTTGTCCTTCATGAAGCAGGACATGAGCCACGTATGCCTGCAATTGCAGTTAGATTAGGATTCCCAGAAGTATGCTATAAGGGTTTGTGCCAATATCCAAGTCTGCCATTTGGGGTATCAGCACCCTGTGCCATTTTTAGCAGATGATAGAGAACATTTTATAAGGTCTCCTACAGGTTGCCATTTATCTGGATGACGTGCTAATAACAGGGAAGACCAAGAAAGAACACTTAGAGAACTTGGACATAGTCCTTAGATGTTTCTCCAAGGCTTCAAAGTGAAAAATGTGTGTTCTAGGCTCCTCAAGAGACCTACTTAGGTGCTATGAAGCAGAGGTTGACTCCCCCTTCAAATAACAAAAACTGAAACACCCAGAGAAGCTCGCCTCATCTCATGAAAAGTGGTATAACCTGCTTCTCACCCTGCCCACGCCCAATCTGTTATAAAAAGGACAGGCACTCTGTAATTAACAAGTAACAATTTATTTATCTAACTCTAACAGTGAACAAATTAACAGAACTACTAACAAACCAAAAAATTCTCCCCTAATCTATTAATCCCGAATAAAACAAAATGCTAACAGTATGCTGTTCCAATAAATATAAGTCCCACTTATATAAACCAAATTTTAAAAAAAGACTTAAAACTTAGTCTCTCAAAATTACATCCAGGATATGTCTTCCAGAATGTTCAGTGCCTTCTCCGCTGCTCTTCCATCAAGAAATCCTTTCTTTGTTGAATTCTTGTGTCAGGAATATTAGCTAAGAGTACCGCTGTACTTCTAGTCAGATGATGGTTTTCTGAGAGCTTAGAGAATTCTGTGACAGCCAATGATTTTCTTTTTTGGGGTTGCTGGTTGTTAACTCTAAAGGATGGCAGTTGCTCTCGCCCCAATTTTCAAATGTCCTCTTCTTTTATATGTTTGATGACCTATTAATTTCTTAAAATAGGATTGGTCCTAGGTTGTCAAGACCATCAGATTTAAATGTAATTGGTTTTTAGTCTCTAAGTGCCCAGTTTAAATTAATTGGCTGATATTCAGACTAGTTGCCTTAATAACAAAATAAGACTACTGCCTGGGTTGCTAACCACACAACCTTTTGACACAAATGTTTCAATTTTCCGGAAGTCTCTATGCATCTGCAGTCATTTCTTTTAATCTTCAAACCTAGAAAAAAAACACATCACCATTTAAAGGGACCATGCACTCTTCCTCCCCTATTATCTTGCAAACAAATTCTAACATGCTGCCTTCCAATCCACAAGGACTCCACCCAACTTCATAAGAGGCTACAGAGATGACAAGACCAGGTTATACCTGTTGGAAGATAAAGTGAGGGCAATCATAGGTGCCTTGGCTCCCATGACTGTACCAGAGCTCAAGTCTTTCCTTGGAGTGGTCAATTATTAAAGAAAGCTCATACATAACCTTTCCTCCATCCTGACACCCTTACACCTGCTATTGAAAAAGGGTCAGCCTTCGAAATGGCCTTGTATCAAGACATAGCTTTTAGAGATGTAAAGAAGCAGCTATCATAATCTAAGATGTTGGCACGCTGTGATCCCAAGCGAGAGTTGATGCTAATGTGCGATGCCACCCCTTATGGTATCTGGGTAGTGTTGACTCACATATTGGCCCAATGGAAAGGAACATCCAATAACATATGCTTCCTGGGCTTTGGCTGATGCAGAGTGCAAAGATGCCCAGATAGAGAAGGAAGGTTTGGTGGTCATCTTTGGTGTGAGAATGTCCTACCAGTACCTTTACGGATGTCAACTTGTAATAATAACAGACCACAAACCCATGTTAGGTCTACCCAAAGAGAGCAAGGCCGTGCCACCCATAGTTTCAGGGTGGATTCAGCAGTGGGCTTTTATTCGAAGTGCATACAATTAAAAATTGGAACACTGTCTGGGAGGACAATGTGGATGCCTTGACTCACCTCTCACTGGTAGATACACTATTGGGGCAACCAAAGGGTCAAAACAACCAGAATTGGCAAGACCAGATCGCTGTAGAGGACAGCATTTTATCATGAGGAGCGAGAGTGATTTTCTCAAGCAAAGGTCGTCATCAGATACTGGCTGAACTGTGTTATAGCCATAGAGATGTCCAGTGCGGAAATACACCCTTCAGTCCAACTCATTCATGTTGAGCAGATATTCTAAATTAATTTAGTTACATTTGCCAGCATCTGGCCCATATCCCTCTAAACCCTTCCTATGCACATACTCATCCAGATGCCTTTTAAATGTTGTAATTGTACCAGCCTCCATCACTTCCTCTGGTAGCTCTTTCTACACACACACCACCCTCTGCATGAAAATGTTGTCCCATAGGTCCATTTTAAACATTTCCCATCTTCCCTTAAACCTATGCCCTGTAGTTTTGAACTCCTCTACCTGAGGAAAAGGCCTGGACTCTTCACCTATCCATGTCCCTCATAATTTTGTACACTTCTATAGGATCACCCCTCAGCCTTCGATGCTCCACAGAAAATAGCTCCAGTCTATTTAACCTCTCCCTATAGCTCAAACCCTCTAACTCTGGCAACATCCTTGTAAATCTTTTCTGAACTCTTTCACGTTTCACGACATTTTTCCTATTAGCTAGGAGACCAGAATTGTATGCAGCGTACCAAAAATGCCTAACCAATGTCCTGGACAACCACAATGGGACTTCCTCAATGCACTGACCAGTAAAGGCAAGTCTACTAAACACCTTCTTCACTACCCTGTCTACCCACGACTCTGCTTTCGAGGAGCTATGAACCTGCACCTCAAGCTCTCTTCATTCACTTTGCAGGACCTTCCCATTAAGTATATAAGTCCTGCCCTGATTTGCCTTTCCAAAATGCAGCACTTCACATTTTTCTAAATTAAACTCCCTGTGCCACTCCTCAGCCCATTTGTCCATCTGATCAAGGTCATGTTGTTCAGACAGTGGGCCATCATTTACCAGCAGGAAGTTCAAGTATTTCCTAAAGTTGAATGGCATTTGGCATATAAGGACAGCTCCAAAGTCTGGCAGAAAGACCAGTCCACACTCTGAGGCCAGGCTTAAAGAAACAGCCTGCATCTTCACTCAATACCAAACTGCCCCAGTTCCTATTTGATTATCCGACCACCCCTCATGCAACTACAGGGAAAGCTCCAGCAGAGTTGCTAATGGGGAGACGACTCTGTACCAGTTGAAATCTGACATTCCTGGACCCTGGGGCAGGGTGGGTGAAATGGCATTAGGAATGTCAATGCCAGATGCCAGACTCCTCTAAATGAGAGAGACAGTTTACTTCAGGTAATGGGCTGGATGAACACAGCAGGCCAAGCAGCATCATAGGAGCAGAGAGGCTGACGTTTCGGGCCTAGACCCTTCA
>NC_063378.1:1219419-1219572 GCF_021869965.1 Rhincodon typus | reverse complement strand
CTTCTTAACAACGCTATCAACCTGGGTGGCAACTTTCAGTGATCTATTCACATGGACACCGAGATCTTTCTGCTCATCCACACTACCAAGAATCTTACCATTAGCTCAGTACTCTGTATTCCTGTTACTCCTTCCAAAGTGAATCACCTCACA
>NC_063378.1:1216615-1218919 GCF_021869965.1 Rhincodon typus | reverse complement strand
TAACTTCTGCCTCACTGAAATACAGAGACCCATACCAGGATAGGTAACCAACATTCCTAAGAAGAGAGAGAGGGACATGGAGGATTCGGGAGGGAATTTCAGAGCTTAGAATCCCAAATAACTGTAGTCATGGCCACCTATAGAGGAGGGATGGAAAGTGGGGTATGTTCAAGAGGCTAGAATTGGAGGTGTGTAGGGGCTTCAGAGGTTACATGGATAGGGAGGGGAGTGGGGGCTGGTTGAGGTTACAGATATAGGGAAGGGTATGGGACCTGGAGGAAGTGGTGCGCCCAGACTGAGTGACAATGGTGCTAGTGTGATTACTGAATACAATGTGGTGCCAATTCACACATGGGAGACCCAGAGTTTTAGATGTAGGAGATGGGGGACCAGCAAGGAGAGGATTGAGATACTTGAGTTTGGAGTGAAGCAAGGCACTGACAAAGGTTTCAGCATTAAGGTTGTAACTCTACCATTATTGACTACTTGCTGTCATTCCCTCCGCAGATGGTCCGGAGATTTCCCAGAAGTCAGAATGTGCTCAGAGGGCAGAGGGGATCACCTGTGTTTGTGTGGCCAACTCCAACCCTCCTGGAGAGCTCATCTGGCACCATCCCCATACCAACGTCAATGGTAACCAAACACACAGAGGTTTTGTGTTACACCAGCTCAGGGAGGGGCATCTGGTGATGGGTTCCCTGATCCTGATGGGACATCAGGATGAAGAAGAAGTTAGAGCATCCTGCTTTGTTCAAAACCCGCATGGGGCAGCCATGTTCAATGTGTATCTTTGGGTCAAAGGTGAGAATATCGTTCTCTGCTTGCCTTCTTTACCCTTAAATCTAGAATCCTCTCCCTCACCCTCTCCACCACTCTCTACCCCCTTTAAGATGATCTTTACACTCAGCCTCTTGGACCAATACCTCCACGCGTGACAATGGCAACACTGAACACAATTCAAGTCAGGCCAGTCAGTGGTGGGGAGCTGGATATCGGTAGGCACTTTAACATAAACATAGACAACACAGCAAGGGCTGGTGTGAATGTGGGTGGTGGAGGAGAGCAGTGTTGGGTGGGGAAGGTGTTCAGGGTGGATATCTCCGCTCTGATGCTGTCGAGATATGTAGGTGGGTGCGTCGGAACCATCAGCAGAAGGGTATTTCAGGTTGGCAAGCAGGGCTGGCTGTCAGGTATTCAGGCTGGTAGCAGGGTGGGTTGTGTCAGAGTTTCAGGCCATTGGCAGGTTGGGCAGTGGGTTGGAGGCATGTCTGGTTGTGTGGAGTGGGGCTTTCTGGTTGATGGGGAGGAGGGGCGGGAGCAGAATGACATTGGCTTGTTGGGGAGTAGAAAGGTGCCTGCTCAGGAGTGATTGCCAGATGTCCAGGGGATGTAAGGGTTTGGGTGAGGAGAAACTGGGGTCTGTGTGGTCAGTTGAGGGTCAGGGAATCAGTTTACTAGTTATGCACATGTTAGACTAGGTTGCTAATTGTCTGCCATTTCCTGGGTAATTATGAACATGAAGAAAGTGGTCCTCTCCAAGCCTCCGACTTTAATGGGCTCTGTCAGAACATTCCAGAGGCAGCAGAATTGCCAATCGGAATCTGTAATTTCTTAGACAATTCCCATGGAGGCAGCTGCTTGTGGATTCTGCAGGGTCCTAACACACAATTTTAGTCTGTGATGTTCCAACAACTAACTGTCCATCGGAATATCTAGGCCAATGTAGGTAGAAATGATACATAGATTACATCCAGAAGGAAGACATCCACTGATACATTGCTCAGATTGTGACAGAATATGTTTACACCATTGTTATACTTCATAAGTTGGTAATTCCTCAAATATAGGAATTGTGACTGCCAATTTGTGCACAGCAAGATCCCAGAAACAGCAATGTGACCATGAGGTGATAATCAATTGTTTGTGAACTTAGTTGAAACAAAAACGCAGATTATGAAGTGTGTCACTAATGCCCCATCAGTGAAGGAAACCTGCTGTTTTATCCTGGTCAGTCTGTACAGATGGCTCCAACCTCAAACTTCAATGTGCTTACCATTTCATGTCCCTCTGAACTCCTCTCTCGGTTTGTGTCGGCCAGTGGTTCAGGAAGAAACTGTTCCACCACCTTTTCAAGGGGCAATAAATACATTGCTCAAGAGTAAAAATAGAGTATATTGTCTCTCAAGATACATCAGAGCACCATTCCAAAACTATAGCACAGTAATTTATGGCTGTTTTTTCAGACAGAGACTCCAATAAATGGACAGTGGGACTGGTCATGGCTGGAATCCTGTTAAGTGTTTT
>NC_063378.1:1180385-1216515 GCF_021869965.1 Rhincodon typus | reverse complement strand
GTGATTCATTCTTTCTCTGTGTTTTCTAGATAGCAGAGGACAGAGTCTGTATGTGATCCTGATGTTGGGAATACGAGCTGTGATATTCATTGTGGCTGTTGTTCTCACTGTTGCTGGTGTTTGTGTCTGCAGGCGGCAAACAGTTAAAGGAAGCTGAAAGGCTGCTTCAAGCTTTCTACAGCTTTGTCGGTGCAACCAAATCACATGTGAAGTTAGGTTAATTTGCACTGAATCCAGTTAATGCCACTGGTGAGGATCATCTGAGAGTCACAGAGTTATTACAGCACAGAAGGCGGCCATTCAGCCAACTAAGGCTATACTGGTTCTCTCTGTAGAACAATCCAGTCAGTCCCATTTCCCCAATCTCTCGTCATTGTTCTGAGAGTTTATTTCCCACAAGTGTCCATCCAATTTCAGTTTGAAATCATTGAGCATCACCACTTCCCCCACATCATAGGCAGTGAGTTCAAGATCATTATCTGGATAACAGCCCTTCCTCACAATCTCTGCACTGTATATTGCCAGGTCAGAGCTATAGGAAGACGTTGAATAGGCTGGGGCTATTTTCCCCAGAGCATCGAGGCAGAAGCATGAGCTTATAGAAGTTTACAAAATCATGATGCGCATGGATAGGGTGAATACCCAAGATTTTTTCCGCATAGTAAGGCAGACCAAAACTAGAGGACATAACGTTTAAGGTGAGAGGGGAAAGACATAAAAGGGAACTAAGGGGCAGCTTTTTCACACAGAGTGTGGTCCCTTTATGGAATAAGCTGCCAGAGGAAGTGGTGAAGTCTGGTACAATGATGACTTTTAAAAGACATCTGGATGAGAACATGAATAGGAAGGATTCAGATGAATATGAGCCAAATGCTGGCAAATGGGATTAGGTTTATTTAGGATATCTGTTCGGCATGGACAAGTTGGACTCAAGGGTCTGTTTCCATGCTGTACAATTCTCTGACTCTTTGACTTTACCTGTGAACAGTCTACTCCAATCAACTTTTCTTGTCTTATACCATTAAAATTTGCCTGACTACAATTATTTTTTATTTCACTTTTATGGAAACTTATCCTTTCTCATCAACATTTTAAACAAGACACAAAGTGTTCCCGTACTGTCACCTCAGTCACTTGCCCTGCCTTATTATCCAAAAGAAGGTCAAGGTTTTCTCCTTCTCTCGTAGGATCATTTATATATTGATAGAGAAGATTTTCTTGAACACATCTAACAAATTCTTCATCATCCAAACCTTTAATAGTATGGTAGTCCCAGTCAATGTTTTTAAAGAAATGAAACCCCCTTTTATTACAACCTTATTATTCTTACATATAGCACAGAATCCCTACAGTGTGGAAACAGGCCCCGCGGCTCAACAAGTCCACACCGACCCTTGGAGCATCCCACCCAGACCCATCCCCCTATAGTCCACCTAAGCTACACATCCCTGAACACTACGGAAAATTTAGCATGGCCAATCCACCTAACCTGCACGTCTTTGGCTGTTGGAGGAAACCGGAGTACCCAGAGGAAACCCACGCAGACACGGGGGAATTGTGCAAACTCCACACAGACAGTCGCCTGAGGGTGGAATTGAAGCCGGGTCCCTGGCGCTGTGAGGCAGCAGTGCTAACCACTGAGCCACCATGCCACCCTCTCAGTACCTCTCGACATATTTTTTCCTCACTTTCTCTCTGACTGCTGGGGGGCCTACAATATAAACCCATCAAGGTGATTTTTTCTTTCTTATTTCTAATTTCAACCCATATACTTACACACAATGATATTTCAGAAATATCTTCTCTAGTTACAGCAGTAATGTTTTCCTTAATCACAAACACCATTCTCCCTCCTCTTTTACCTCCCATTGTATCCTCCATATAGCATCTGAAAGCTGGAACATTGAGTTGCCAATCCTGTCCATCCCTGTAAGATCCCTTGCAGTGAAATAAATGCAGTTTAATACTTCAGAGTTACTTCGTTCTCTGATTTGCTCTTATCTGTCTTTTCTAATTAGCTTGCTTTTTCAGATTTATAATGATCCTCATATATTTCTATTTACAGAGCTACTTACCCCCCTATCTAATAGTTCACAGTCTCCCTTAATAGAACCAGCAATCTCCCCGCTAGGATATAGGTCCCTTTAAAGGACAGCATTTCATTGAACATCTTAATCAATCCGATAGCTGTATCTAACTTTTTGTGACTTATACCCTACCTAGGAATTCCTGACTTGTTCTCCGTCTAAATCATTTTAAAATTTTTTCTTGCTAAAGTGAACAACAATGAAGTGAAGAGATAACAGTGTGGAGCTGCAGGAACACAGCAGGCCAGGCAGCATCAGAGGAGCAGGAAAGGTGATGTTTCAGGTTGGGACCCTTCTTCAGAAAATTTCTGATTTTCTGAAGAAGGGTCCCGATCCGAAATGTCAGCTTTCTTGCAACTCTGATGCTGCCTGCTTGCTGTGTTCCTCCAGCTCCACACTGTGTTATCTCAGACTCCAGCATCGGCAGTTCTTACTATCTCTAACAACGAAGTGAACATGTCTTTTCTGTTCCAGAAAAAATCCCAATGCTCCAAGAACCTGAATCCCTGAACATTACATCACTTTTCCAGCTATCAATTTATCTGCTTTAACTTTTCATTCCCTCCCTTATTCAGGCTTGGGACTGGGAGAAAATGAGAGATTCCTACTTTTGTTTTTTTTAATCTTCTACCTAAACTCTTATATTCACTCTATAAAGCTCTAACCTTTTCTGAGAAAATATCATTCATACCAATGTGGACAATAACTTCTGGCTTCTTGCTCTACCTTTTAACAATATGTTGCAAATGCTTTGAGATGTCCTTAATCCTGGCACCAGGAAAGCAACACACCATCCTAGATTCACACTCAATGCCGTAGAATTTCCTGTCTGTACCTCTGACAGAAGAGTCCCCAAGATCAATTATTCTTGTACTTTTTGTCAAATGCCACCCAACATAAAATTAATTCTTAGTACCCAATTTCAGATTGCCCCTTCTATTTTCCTCCGAAAGACTATCCCTTTCAATTGTGCCCAAAACTGAATATCTGTTTGAGAGAGGAATAGCCACAGGAGACTTCTGACCTACCTTCTTGCCTTTCCTGATGGTCACCCATCTATCTCATTGACCCTGCTGTTTAATCTCTTTTCTAAATCCCCCAGATATCTCATGGTGTCCCTTGTACACCCTCAAAGGCATTAGGCCTAAAAAGAAGGTTTCAATAGCACATTATACCTAAAATAAATGACCTTTCCTTACCCACAGAAAATATTATTAAGAATGCAAAACAATACCAATTATATAAATCTTAAATAAAATTAACCACTTAGCTGAACAATCAAATTAAAAATGCATCCTCAAGTAGTCCAGCAGACAGCTTTAAATCCCCAAATAAAATAATTATAAACACAGCTAGAGTCAGCCATATGAAGGCTTCTCCAAGCTTAAACACAACTCCATTTAGAATAACACAGTCCTCTGTGATTCTAAAAAAAATCTCCTTATAGACGTTGAAAAGAAACTCTCATTCCATGTGTATAATTTTGTTTTAGTGAATTAAAAAAAGCTTAAGCCATCAACATGTCGGCCTCTGCAAAAGCTCTGTAAGTACAGCACCGTTTTTAAAAAAACATTTTTTGCTGCATTTTTTTGAGTATCAACAATCCAAAAAGAATCAAATTAAAAATCTTAAACAACTGAAATGTAATAACTAATAATAAAGTTAGGAGTCAACCTGCAATCTCAGGAGCAGCTGCAATATCCACATTCTGCCATTTTCTTCATTTTGAGATAGTAAGAACAGCCAATTCTGGAGTCAGAGACAACATGGTGTGGAGCTGGAGGAACACAGCAGCCCAGGCAGCATCAGAGGAGCAGGAAAGTTGATGTTTCGGGTCAGGACCCTACTTCAGAACTGGGGAGGGGACAGGGAGCTGAGAAATAAGTAAAGGGAGGAGGGCTGGGGCTGGGGATAGGTAGTTGGGATGGTGATATGTGAACGTAGGTAGGGAGTGTGGGGATTGGTCAATGGAATGGGTTGGGTGGATAGGTAGGAGGGAAAATGGACAGTTTGTGTCAGGTCAATGAGGTAGGAGGGAGGATGGATGGGGCTGGGGAAAGGTAGGTTGGGTCGTGATAGGTTGGATGCAGGTAAGGGGTCGTGGGGATTGGTAGTGTGAAAAGTAGGGTGGATAGGTGGTCTCAGGTCAAGGAGCCAGGGATGAGAGGGAGGTTTGTACGTGGATGTGGCTGGGTGTGGGGAGATTTTAAAACTGTTCAGGCCATCGGGCTATAGGCTCCTGAGGTGGAATATGAGGTGTTGCTCCTCCAGTTTGCATGTGGCATCATTGTGGCACTAGAGGAGGCCCAGGATGGGCTTGTCATCAAGGGAGTGGGAGATGGAGTTAAAATGGTTGGCGACTGGAAGGTGTTGTCGATTATCACATACAGAGCACAGATGCTCCATGAAACGATCCCCGAGTCTGCACTTGGTCTCACCAATGTAGAAGAGGCCACATCAGGAGCAACGGATTCTGTAGACTAGGTTGGAGGATGTATAGGTGAACCCCTGCTGGATGTGGAACGTTTGCTTTGAGCCTTGAATGGAGGTGCCGGGTGTGGTAGGGTTAGTGAGGAGTGTGGAGTGGATGAGGGAGTCATGCAATGAGCAGTCCCTATGAAAGGCAGATGGGGTGGGGATGGAAATATCTCCTTGGTCATGGGGTCGGATTGTAGATGGAGGAAATGGCGGAGGATGATGTACTGGACGCGGAGGTTGGAGGGATGGTATGTGAGGACAAGGGGTATTCTTTATTTTTGCTGGGGGAAGGGGGTTTGAGGGCAGAAGTGCGGGAAATGCAAGAGATGTGGTTGAGGGTATTTTTGATCACCAGAGCGGGGAAGTTGCAATCCTTGAAATAGGAGGACATCTGGATTGTCTGGAAGTGGAACGCTCCATCTTGAGAGCAGATGCAGCGGACGCAGAGGAGTTGGGAGAATGGGATCGCATTCTTGCAGGAGGGTGGGTGAGAGTAGGTGCAATCTCGGTAAATGTGGGAGTCGGTGGGTTTAGATATCAGAGGCGGTTATCAGAGATAGAGATGGAGAGGTCCAGGAAGGCGAGGAAGGTATTGGAGATGGTCCAGGTGAATTTTGAGTCTGGGGTGAAAGGTGTTCTTAAAGTTGATGAACTGTTCAAGCTCCTCATGGGAGCAGAAGGCAACGCCAATACAGTCATCGATGTAAAGGAGGAAGAGATGGGGGATGGTGCCAGTGTAAAATTGAAAAAGGAACTGCTCCACATATCCTATGAAGTGAAGGGAATGGTGAAACTTGCCCCCCAGTGGGAAACAAAGTAGCAGGTTAACATCTGTAGTGGTGGATACAACTAAGTGGAAAAATATGAAAGAAATGACAGGGAAGGAATATTCAAGAGCAATTATTAAAGTCTCCAGCACAGACACAAATAGGACAGAGTGTTTGGAAAAGGATAGCAATCAAACACTGGAGAAACGAATGAAAATGAGAAGAGGGAGGGTTAATACAGGACTGAAGGTGTTATATATCTGAATGTACTCATATTAAATATGAGGGTAAGCTAGGCAGTAATGTAAATGAAGACTGTAAGAGTTTCTTTAGGTATATAAAGGGCAAAAGAGAGGCAAAAGTGGACATTGGACCACTGGAATATGACGGTGGAGAGATGATAGTGGGGAACAAGGAAATAGCTGAGGAACTGAATGATTACTTTGCATCAGTCTTCATAGTGGAAGACACAAGTAATATCCTGAAAATTCAAGAGAATCAGGGGGCAGAGCTGAGTATGGTGGCCATCACCAAAGAAAAGGTGCGAGTAAAACTGATGGGTCTGAAGGTGGGCAAATCACCTGGACCAGATGGACTACACCCCAGAGTTCTGAAGGAGATAGCTGAAGAGATAGTGGAAGCGTTAGTGGTGATCTTTCAGGAATCACTAGAGTCAGGGAGGGTCCCAGAGGACTGGGAAATGGCTAGCGTGACACCCCTGTTTAAAAAGGGAGTAAGGCAAAAGACATAAAATTACAGGCCGATTAGCCTAACCTCAGTCGTGGGTAAGATTTTAGAGTCCATTGTAAAGGATGAGGTTGCTGAATATTTGGAAGTGTATAGTAAAATAGGGCAAAGTCAGCATGGTTTCATCAAGGGGAGGTCATGCCTGACAAATCTGCTAGAATTCTTTGAGGAAGTAATGAGCAGGGTAGACCAAGGAGAGCCAATGAATGTTATCTACCTGGACTTCAAGAAGGCCTTTGATAAGGTGCCACACAGGAGGCTGCTGAGTAAGATAAGGGCCCATGGTGTTAGAGGCAAGGTGCTAGCATGGATAGAAGATTGGCTGTCTGGCTGAAGGCAGAGAGTGGGGATAAAAGGGTCTTTCTCAGGATGGCAGCCGGTGACAAGTGATGTTCCGCAAGGGTCAGTGTTGGGAATACAACTTTTCACTTTGTACATTAATGATCTAGATGAAAGAACTGTGGGCATTCTGGCTAAGTTTGCAGATAATACAAAGATAGGTGGAGGGACAGGTAGTATTGAGGAGGTGGAGAGGCTGCAGAAGGATTTGGACAGGTTAGGAGAGTGGGCAAAGAAGTGACAGATGGAGCACAATGTGGGAAATTGAGGCCATGCACTTTGGTAAGAAGAATAAAACCATGGACTATTTTCTAAATGGGGAGAAAATTCAGAAGTCTGAAATGCAAAGAGACTTGGGAGTTCTAGTCCAGGATTCTCTCAAGATAAACTTGCAGGTTGAGTCAGTAGTTAGGAAGGCAAATGCAATGTTGGCATTTATTTTGACAGGACTTGAATATAAAAGCAGGGATGTACTACTGAGGCTTTATAAGGCTCTGATCAGGCACATTTGGAGTATTGTGTGAAGTTTTGGGCGCTATATCTCAGGAAGGATGTACTGGCCCTGGAGCAGGTTCAGAGGAGGTTCATGAGAATGGTCCCAGGAATGGAAAGCTGAACATATGAAGAAAGTTTGAGGACTCTGGGACTCTACTCATTGGAGTTTAGATGGATGAGGGGGAATCTAACTGAAACTTTCAGAATACTGAATAGCCTGGACAAAGTGGATGTTGGGAAGATGCTTCCATTTGTAGGAGAGTCTACGACCCGAGGGCACAGCCTTAGAGTAAAGGGAAGACCTTTTGGAACGGAGATAAGGAGAAACTTCTTCAGCCAGAGAGTGTGAATCTATGGAATTCACTGCCACAGAAGGCTGTGGAGGCCAGGTCATTGAGTACACTTAAGACTGAGATATATAGGTTCTTGATTATCAAGGGGATCAAGGGTTACAGGGAGGAAGCAGGAGCATGGGGTTGTGGAACTTATCAGCCATGATTGAATGGCAGAGCAGACTCGGTGGGCTGAATGACCTAATTTCTGCTCCTATGTCTTATGGTCTTATAGCTCTGACCCATACAGGTTGCCATAGCCGCCCTCCTAGCTTGTAGGAAGTGGCAGGAGTTAAAGGAGAAGTTGTTCAGGGTAAGGACAAGTTCTGTTAAGTGGATGAGGGTGTCCACATTACTCTCAGTCTGCCATTTTCTTCATTTTGTTGTTGTTCAGTTTAGCAAGAAAAATTTTTAAAAAGTGGACAGCAACTAAGGAATTCCTGAGTAGGGCTTAAGTCATAAGACATCAGCATGTAGCTACTGGAATGATTAAGAAGTTCAATGAAATGCTGTCATTTAATTCAAGAGGAATTGAACATAAAATTATGGATGTTATGCTTCAGTTATATGATGCTTAGTGAGAGCACACCTCAAACACTGGCTACAGTTTTGGTCTGCTTATTTAGGGAAGGAGGTACATGTGTTGCTACCAGTTCAGATGTTTATTACATTAAAGCTTGAGCAGACTGGGATTGTTTCCACTGGAATTTGGAAGCATAAGCAGACACTAATTGTTCTTGAATGGTCTTGACAAGGTGGGTGAGTACAGAGCCAAGATGCAACGCCTTAAAATGAGGAATCACTCTTTCAGAGGAGGGCTCTGAGGAAGGGTCACTGGACCCGAAACGTTAACTCTGTTTTCTCCTCCACAGATGCTGCCAGACCTGCTGAGCTTTTCCAGCAGCTTTGTTTTTGTGTCCAATCATTCTTTCAGGACAGAGATTGCGATTTTTTTCTCTCAGTGGGTTTTGTAACTCTGGAATTCAGCCTCAGATGGCATTTGAGACAGGGTCATTGAATATTTTTCAGCAGAAGAAGATAGAATATAGTTAGACAAGGGAATTAAATGTTATCGGGAATAGACGGGACTTTATAATTCAGCATACAAACACATCAGCCATGTTCATATTGAATGGGAGAGCAGGATCGGGAGGCAGAATGGCCTGATTTTGCTGCTAGCTGATATAATTGTACAAGAACATGGGTTAGAGATTCTGTAAAAGGGTCTCCATCTCCTGATTTCCTATCTCAGAGTAAGGGAGAGAATTCTAAAGCCCCAGAGCCAGTGTAGAAACTGCATGTGAACAGCTGCCTGGCTCTGAACAGAAATATAACAGAATCAGGTTTAAATGGTCAACTATTTGCAACGAAAGCAATATTTTGTAGAATTTCTCACTGGTTCCCCACTTCCTCATTCTGACACAGAGTCACACATCTGCACTTTATAATTATATACGCAGAGGGTAGCAGCAAAGGAAGATGCCATTCGTCCAAGCAGGGGGTCCCGGCAGTTACTCCCCAGATGAGCAGTTGGACCGGTCGTAGGTAAGTAATGAAACAATTGTCATTGAAGTGATTTGCAATATCCTTGATGATGCTGTGACTTCACAAATACAGATTGCAATGATTGATGCCTTCAATAGATTTCTATTTATTATTGAGCTCTGGGCCTGTTACTCGAACAGAGATCAATTCTCAATCTCTATTAGACACAAACAGAATGAGGTCCACTCACCTCCTCCAGCCTTTTAAACAGGAACAGGAGGTCCATTCAGCCCTTTGAGCCTGTTACACACAGGATGAGACCAATTCAGCTCCTCGAGCCTGTGATATAGGAACAAGAGGAAGTTGGGTTTGTGACAGAGGAACAGGAGAAGGAGAAGGCCCATTCAGCTCCATCAAACCATCAAACAATATCACAGCCACACAGAGGGTTAACAGTTTGTTTGTAATGCCGGGAAAACTGCTGCTTTCTCACTTTGAACGAACTTCGCAATCGCACTCACAGTGACACATTGAAAATGCTAATTAAATGCCGGGGTGAGAAGCATAGGAAGGGGCCATGCAGACCCAGCAGAGTGTGTCGGCACTTACTCCTCAGGCCAGCAAATAATATAACAACAGGAATCACTTCCACGATCAACATTATCTGTCCTTGATGTTGTGACTTTGTAAGGGGCATATTCCAGTGATTGATGCCTCCAAAGATTTCTGTTCATTGAGATCAGGTGGTGAGGCTCAAGTCACTCATACAGAACATTTTCCTCCACCAACGGACAAGGCAAGAGCAGAGACAGGAGATTTGGCAGATGCTGAGGAGGTGAGAGGCACGAGATATTCAAATCATTCATTGCTTAACTTTATTGGAGCCTTGTAACTCTCTGCTGAGGCCTATCATCCCACAGAGAATCAAAATAGTCTGTGAGGACATTGTATAAAAGTTGTTCTGATCTCTCGAAAGCTGTAGGATAAGAAGTGAGGTCTCATGAACTCTTTTCTCTTTCAGAGCTTGAGAGGGAGAAGCTGATGAAATATCTGGGAGAGGACAATGATTGGGAAATCTTACTTCCTGCTGTCACTCCTCCAAGGTAATGACATTGTCAGCTCAGCCAGACTTGTATTTGATTAATCTTTACAAAGACTTTCTTATTGATCTCTGATTGGGAGCCAATTCAGCAGTGAGTGAGTGTACACACTCACACCAAGTCCGGGTCACACATCACCCTGTGCTCGCTGATATGCACTGGTTCTCAGTCTGACAACAGTGGTGGAGGAGCACAGAGATTTCACAGCGTATGTTGTAGATCTAGAGCAGGTTACAGAGTCAGATAGTGAAAAGGCGAGATAAGGATGGGAAATCAATGGTGATTATCATAAAACTGAGGCTTTGTTAGCCAATGGAAGTCACTGAGTCTGATCCGGTTTTGGGTAGTGAGCCTTGATAAATACTAAAGGATTATGTTTACTTTGAAGTGACATGTTCAATTGAAATTTTCCGAAATTTGTGCATTTTGTTGATTTTCGTCACAATTGCCCACGAAGGCAAACCACATCTCCTAAAATAAACAGGCTATTTAGTATCTCACGTCCTGTCCATTCTCACTGTGCTAGAAACCTCAATAAGATAACCGATAGAGGAAGGAAGAAAAATGTCAAACATTCAGTTCCATTTTTATCTTAGTTCTCAGCACATGCAGAGGTCAGGCTAGAGGCACTTTGCTCAAGTGTTTGAGAGTGTCTGCTAGAGTAGGGTCAGGGCTGAGGTCTGGGAGAAATCAGTCTCCAATGCTGCATCGGAATCAACAATACAGCAATGTGGAGCATGGATTAATTCTTTGCTTTTCACACTTCAATTTACACCTTTTTGATTTTTTTTTCTCCATGATTACCTTTGTTCAATGCATTGGGTCTCTATGCCATCTGTTCCTCTGCACCTATGTCAAAATTATAAAAAAATTCCTCTTTTCCAACACCTTCTAATTCTGAACAGTCATTCCAGACTTCTCTGTGAACTGTTTCCCTCTCCACAGAGTTTCTCTGAATTTCTCCAGCTTTCTCACAGCTAGCTTAGATTTCCAGCATCTGCACTATTTTCCCTTCACTCTCCAGTAACACCATGAACAGTCAGCGTCAAGGTGACTGCTTTAATTTTAGACATAAGCTTGAAGTGATAAATTTGGAGAGAAATCAGAGTTAACGTTTCGGGTCAAATGACATTTCCTCAGTTCCAAAAATGCCGCCAGACCTGCTGAGCTTTTGCAGCAATTTCTGTTTTTGTTTCTGATTTACAGCATCCGCAGTTGTTCTATTCCTTATTGAGGTGCTAACTGTTCCCTGGTAAATTCTCCATGGCATGTCGTGACCAGATTCTGCCGGACAATGAAATGGGAACCTTTCTTCATGCAGTATAGATTTTGGTCCCCTTTGAAATTTGGCATTCTTGAATCTGTCCTGATTGGTGCAAAATGAAATACTTCAAAAACACAGCTCTCTTTTCAGCTATAACCAAGTTCCAACCAACAAACAACAATGAATACACATTGGCAGGAAAAATAGGGAGGTCACTTTTTGAGTGGAAGATGTGAGTCAGCTGGAGTTGTGGAACACAGCGTTCATGTTGTACAAATGCATCAATCATTAATCACTGCTCCATGGGTGAGCAAAGCCACACAGTAACAAACCAAACACAGCACTTTATTTCTGCAGGGACACAATTGAAACGGAGGAACGCTTTGTTAAACCTGTATTGAATCCTGGTCAGAACACAACTGCAGTACTGTGTGCAATCCTGATCTGCACACTATGAAATGGAGCCAGCAGTATTTGAGAGGGTGCGGGGGAGTTTAATACAGTGTATCTCAGAAATATATGGATCAATGCATCAGGAAAGGACTGACAGACTGGTCTTTTCTGGCAGAAATAGAAGGCTGATGGGTAACCTTAACAATGCTGTTAAACTTCTGAAAGGTTTTGACACAGTGAATTCATGAAGAATGCATCCTCTTGGGGAAGCACTGAGGACTATTGATATAAGACAGACACAAAAAACCCAACTGTGAATTCAGGAGAACCCTCATCACTCAGCCTGAGCAGAATGTGGTAATCACTTCCATAGGAAGTTGTCGAGGTGAATCATGTCGATGTATTTAATGTGGGGACTGGATGTACACACAAGGGAGAAGAGAAGAGAGGGTTTCGATGTCGGTCAGGGATGAAGAAAGATGGGAGGCTGAAGTGCAGTATTAACAACAGCATGGGCTAGTTGGGCTGAATGGCTTGTTTCTGTGTCCTGTATCCAATTTATTCCGGTAGATTCATACTTCTTTTTTATCCGTCGTCTCTCTGGTCTGTCTCATCATTGTTCTCAAACCATCCTCTAAGTGATTTGCTGCTTCCTGAATCCCATTATTAACACAGTCCTTCCGCACAGCAATCTCATGTTAGAAGCATTATAAATTAGTTTGGGAGTCTGTAATTACCATGAGCTAAGGTAGAATGAACTTGTCCACTCCTATATCCAGAATTCCTCTCCATCTGTGTAATCCTGGGGAGTTCCCTGTGTGTCCTGTAGATGGTCCTTACTGCAGCCATTGTGTACCAGTGATGGAGGGAGTGGATATCGAGTCTAATGATCTACAGCCTATTCAGTGCTAAATACTGATATTTCTCTCCCCAGCTGGACTGGCACAAAACTGGGAAGCCGACACTCCACATGAGGTGACAGCACAGGAAGGTTCCTGTGCACAGATTCCATGTCATTACAGGTATCCTTTAGATCTGGCAGACCAACATCGAGATGGAATCTGGTTTAATAACGAGAAAGAGGTCACATCGTCGATAGTCTTTCACTCCCGGGATCACAGTCAAGAGTCGCCACATTTCCACCATCGGACCCGACTGTCTGGACACCTGAAAGATGGAGACTGTTCCCTGATTATAAACAACATCAGGCGGCAAGATGCAGGACCTTATCTTTTCAGAGTAGAATTTGAGGGAAAGTCTAAATACAGCTACAAACCCATAACCCAGCTTCACGTTTCCGGTAAGTGATATACTCTTCATTGCTCAACGGTTCACATCCAACATTCAGTGGACAACCGTACAGCCTCGGGTTTGCTTCATGAGTTTTATGGGTGTGTTAATTAGCATCAGTACATTTCATGACTCGATTATCACTCTCCTCCTCAAGCTGTATCATTGGTCCTAAATCAAAGTCAGTTTTTGATTTCATCACCATATTGCTACACTTCCATTCATGACTTTCATCGGCTTTCTGGAATGTCAATCAAAAATTACTTGGTTGTTGTCATCAGACTGTGTGGTTTAAATAAAGTGAAAAACTGTTTCCCAACTAAAATACATTCTGTAATTAAACAATGCCCTCTTAAACCCACACAAAAAAACATTCACATGATAAACAGCATCCAATTTGACAGAGATGATCTGACTTTAAAAGCCAAAGGGGGATACAAAACACCCACAGGCTAAGCATCCATACTCAAAGGATAAAGTGTGTTTTATATTGATGATATTGAAATACTGTCCACCTTAGATTGATAGAATATCTTCAGACAAATGGAAAAGTCAGTTAGAGTTAGGTCTTTGACGAGAAATGAGAGTCCATCTTTCAGAGTTGATGAAATACTGATATCAGAAACTTTCTCAGGTTCCCACTGAGAGAGGGATCTGTACAGGTTCTCCTGCTATAAAGTATCTTCTTAACTTTTCATGAGAAAGGGACTTGCCCTTTGCATACTTTGAGATCAGTTCTCGAAGTGATACATGCAGATGTCCTGGAAAGGTAGGAAACAACTCCAGAATAGTGTTGCTAAACACCATCCGCACAGATATCCCATCTGTCCCAAACCATATTTGTCCAGCAATTCAAGCCACGAACCTTCCCAGGAATCTCTCTTAAAATAATTACTTCTCTCCTTTCCAAATTTTCTTGACACTAATGATCAGGTGAGTCAAAGCTCACATTACTGCTGAGCAATTCCCAAAAGTCACATAGCCTGTCAAACTTGGTAAATATTATCTGTGCTGGGCATATAAATAACTGTTTATGCAGTTAAATGAGCAAACCCCACTGAAGCAGTTTGAAATTTTGATTGTTAGATTTGTCTAAAAAGATCAATGGATTATGATCAGTGAATATGAGTGTTTCTTTAGAACATAGAACGTAGAAGTACAGCACAGTACAGGCCCTTTAGCCCACAATGTTGTGCCGAACTTTTACCCGAAAACTAAGGTCTATCTGACCTCCACCGCTACCTTGTACTATCATCCATATGCCTATCTAATAGCCGCTTAAATGCCCCGAATGAGGCCGACTCCACTACCCTCTTCGGCAATGCATTCCACGCCCCTACCACTGTCTGAGTAAAGAACCTACCTCTGACGTCTCCCCGATATCTACCTCCTTTCACTTTAAAACTATGTCCCCTCGTAAAAGCTACCTCCACCTGAGGAAAAAGTCTCTGGCTGTCTACTCTATCTAAACCTCTGATCATTTTGTACACCTCTGTCAAGTCACCTCTCATCCTTTGTCATTCTAAAGAGAAAAGCCCTAGCGCTTTCAACCTTTCCTTGTAAGACCTTCCCTCCATTCCAGGCAACATCCTGGTAAATCTCCTCTGCACCTTTTCAACGCTTCCACATCTTTCCTGTAACGAGGTGAACAAAACTGGACACAATACTCCACATGTGGCCGAACCACGTTTTTGTAGAGCTGGAGCATGACTTCACAGCTCTTGAACTCAATCCCTCTATTAATGAAAGCTAACACATCATACGCCTTCTTAACAACTCTATCCACCTGGGTGGCAGCTTTCAGGGAACCGTGAACATGAACCCCAAGATCTTTCTGCTCCTCCACACTGCCAAGAATCTTTCTGTTAACCCTTCTGCTTTCAAGTTTGTCCTTCCAAAATGAATCACCTCACACTTTTCAGGGTTAAACTCCATCTGCCACTTCTCAGCCCAGCTCTGCATCCTATCAATGTCCCTTTGTGACCTAGAACAGCCCTCCGCACTGTCCACAATGAGACCCACCTTCATATCGTCTGCGAACTTGCTAATCCACCCTTCCGCTCCTTCAGCCAAATCATTTACAAAAATCACAAATAGAAGAGGACCCAGAACAGATCCTTGTGGTACACCACTCGTAACCGAGCACCATGTTGAATATTTTCCGTCCACTACCACCCTTTGTCTTCTTAGGGTCAGCCAATTCTGAATCCAATCTGCCACATTTCCCCCTGTCCCATGCCTCCTTACCTTCTGCATGAGCCTACCATGGGGAACCTTATCAAACGCCTTACTTAAATCCATGTATACCACATCCACTGCTCCACCTTCATCCACGAGTTTGGTCACCTTTCAAAGAATTCAGTAAGGTTTGTGAGACATGAGCTACCCCTCACAAATCCATGCTGACTATCACGGATCAAACTGTGCCTTTCCAAGTGATCATAAATCCTGTCTTTCAGAGCCCTTTCCAATAATTTGCCCACGACTGATGTAGGACTAACTGGTCTGTAATTTCTGGGGTTATCCCTGTTCCCTTTTTTGAACAAGGGAATGACGTTTGCCTCTTTCCAAACTTCCAGCACTATACCCGTGGACAGTGAGGACGAAAAGATCATCGCCAAAGGCCCTGCGATCTTGTCCCTCGCTTCCCATAGAATCCTTGGATAAATCCCATCAGGCCCGGGCCACTTATCTATCTTCAACTTCCTCAGAATTCCCAGCACATCTTCTTTCCTAACATCAACCTCCTCTAGCCTACCTGCCTGTTTCACAACATCCTCCTCTACAACTAGGTCCCTCTCAGTTGTGAATACTGAAGAAAAGTATTCATTAAGGACCGCTCCTATCTCTTTAGGCTCTGTGCACAAATTCCCTTTACAATCCTTGATCAGCCCTACCCTTTCTCTGGTCATTCTCTCGTTCTGCACATCGGTGTAAAAAGCCTTGGAGTTTTCCTTGATCCTATCCACCAAGGTTTTCTCATGCCCCCTTAAAGCTCTCCTAAGCCCTTTCTTCAGCTCCTTCTTCCTTTCAGCTCCTAACTTGTATCCCTCTCGAGCCTTTTCCGTTCCTCTTTTCCTAAACCTTACATAAGCCTCCTTCTTCCTCTTAACCAGTCGTTCGACCTCTCTCGAGAACCATGGCTCCCTCACTCGACCGCATCTTCTCTGCCTGCCAGGGACAAACATATCGATCACATGCAGTATGCATTCCTTAAACAATCTCCACATTTCTTGGTGGTCTTCCTTGACAGCATCAGTTCCCAATTTATGTTACCCAGTTCTTGCCTAACTGAATCGTAATTACCCTTCCCCCAATTATAAACTTTATCCTGCCGTATGTACCTTATCCATGACTATCGTGAAAGAAACAGAGTTATGATCACTACTGCCAAAATGCTCTCCTACCAACAGGTCTAACACTTGGCCCGGTTCATTGCCAAGCACCAAATCCAAAGTGGCCTCTCCTCCTGTTGGTCTATCTACATACTGTGTCAGGAATCCTTCCTGAACGCACTGCAGAAAATCTGCTTCATCTAAACTATTACAAATAAAATGTTTCCAATCAATATTTGGAAAGTTGAAGTCACCCATGACTACAACCCTGTAACTTCTGCACCTTTCCAGTATCTGCCTCCCAATCCGCTCCTCTATTTCTCTGCAACTATTAGGGGGTCTGTAAAAAACCCCCAACAAAGTGACTGCTCCTTTCTTGTTCCTGACCTCAACCCAAACTGACTCTGTAGACATATCATTCTTGAACTGCCTTTCAGTAGCTGCTATATTCACCCTGACTAGCAATGCCACTCCCCCACCTCTTTTTCCATCCTCCCTATTTCTTTTAATGATCTAAATCCTGGAACTTCCAACATCCATTCCTCTCCCTGAGTTACCCAAGTTTCTGTAATGGCCTCAACATCATAGTTCCAAGTACCGACCCCTGCTCTAAATTCATCCGCTTTATTTCTGATACTTCTTGCATTGAAGTATACACACCTCAAACCATCTCCGCAATTATGCTCCATCAACCGTATTTCTTTATAAACCACCTCACTCTCTGTTGTAAGGTAACAAGGTGTAGAGCTGGATGAACACAGCAGGCCAAGCAGCACCAGAGGAGCAGGAAGGCTGACATTTCGGGCTGACGTTTTTCTGAAGAAGGATCTAGGCCCGAAACGTCAGCCTTCCTGCTCCTCTGATGCTCCTTGGCCTGTTGTGTTCATCCAGCTCTACATCTTGTTATCTCAGGTTCTCCAGAATCTGCAGTTCCTACTCACTCCTGTTGTGTCTGTTGGAAGTGCGAATACCTCATCCTCTGAATTATAAATCCGGATCCCCACCCCTTGCTAATCTAGTTTAAACCATCTCATAAAGCACGAACAAACCTCCCTCCCAGGATATTTGTGCCCTTCCGGTTCAGGTGCAACCCATCCTTACTGTACAGGTCCCACCTTCTCCAGAATGTGCTCCAATTATCCACATAATGGAAGCCCTCCCTCCTACACCAGCCCTGTAGCCACGTGTTTAGCTGCACTCTCTCCCTAATTCTTACCTCGTTATCACGTGGCACTGGTAATAATCCAGAGATAACTACCCTGTTTATCCTGGACTTCAGCTTCCAACCTAACTCCCTGTACTCGTTTTTCACATTCTCTGTCCTTTTTCTACCTATGTCATTGGTACCGATGTGTACCATGAGTGCTGGTTGCTCACCCTCCCCCTTAAGGATCTTGAAGACACGATCCGAGACATCACGGACCCTGGCACCCTGGAGGCAACATACCATCCGTTCATCTCGTTCACGTCCACAGAACTGCCTGTCTGTGCCTCTTACTACTGAATCCCCCACTACAATTGCTCTCCTATTTGCCCCCCTTCCCTTCTTTGCCACAGGGTCAGGCTCAGTGCCAGAGACCTGTCCACTATGGCCTTCCCCTGATAGGTCGTCCCCCCCCAACAGCATCCAAAATGGTATACTTATTATTGAGGGGAACGGCCACAGGGAATCTCTGTACTGTCTGCCTGTTCCCTTTCCCCTTCCTGACAGTCACCCAGCTCCCTTTTTCCTGTACCTTGGGTGTGACCACCTCCCTGTAACTCCTCTCTATCATCCCCTCAGCCTCCCAAATGATCCGGAGTTCATCCAGCTCCAGCTCCAGTTCCCTAACACGGTTTTTGAGGAGCTGGAGTTGGGTGCACTTCTCGCAGGTGAAGTCAGAGGGGACACCAGCAGTGACCCTTACCTCCCACATCCTGCAAGAGGAGCATGCAACTGCCCTAGCTTCCATTCCCTCTACTCGAGATTTCCAGAAGAAGAATAAAAAACAGCCTTACCTTACCGAACCTCTTTTTTGGTTAGAGGAGGAGGACAGGTGGGAGAGTCTACACGTGTAGTGTTTTGGGTTCAGCCAATGCCTGAATTTATCTGTTTTTTCCTGGCTCGCGTTCCCTCCACACACCCGCCGCTGAAAACAAGAGGGCGACTTGCTGCACGAGGTAAGTTTTTATACTTTGTGGTAATGATGGACATAAACTTTGACATGTTTAACAGCCAGTAACAAGACAGGATTTTCTTTTTCTACTTTTCTGAAAAATGTGCTCTAATGGCTTTCTTACGTTCAGTTATTATTCTGCAACAAGTCCACACTCAACTGTAAGTCACAAGCACCATTCCCCAGTACAAATAATGGTCACCTTAAAGGGGCTGGAGGTCAGGCCTATGAAGGAGCACCAATTCTGGAGGCTAGGCTGCTTCTGGAAAAAAGTCTAAGGATGACACCACAGGGGAGACATCAGCGAATTGTTTGTTGATAAGCTGTTTGTTGATTAGGGTCTGTGTTTCAACACCAGTTCATTCTAAAAAATGTAAATTTGTAAACAAGGTTTGGCAAGGTAGAATTGCATACACAAATGAGAAAGATAATATTGAAAAATAGACCACAAATTCCTACTTTCCACTAATCATCTGTAATTAGTTAATCGTACAACAATAAGCTTAATGTAAGTGAAAGTAACAAAAGTTAAATGTATAAGATATGGAAAGATCAGCTCGGCCAAATGAATCCCTGTCCCCAGGCATACAGGGAGTCATGGACATTGCTTGTAGTCTGGAACAGCCCAAGTACAGGAATTTACAGCAGCTGCACAAGCTTGAACTCTGAGTTTCAGAGCTTGAGCAGCAGCTACAGCTACTGAGCTGTGTCTGTGAGGCAGAGAGCAATGTGGATAGCACGTTCAGGGAGGTGGTCATACCACACATTAGGGTAAGCAGGCAGAGAGGGGATGTGTGAATTCATGGCAATCCAAGAGAAACAGGCTGGTAGTGCAGGAGTTCTTAGAGGTCCCACTCACCAACTGGTTTTCCGTCTGGATGTTATGATGTTGATGGAATTCCGGAGGAATGCAGCAACACACAAGGCTGCGGTACAATGACTGACCCAGCTGTACAGGAGAGCTGAGGGAAGAGTGGAAGAGCAGCACCGAGAGGAGATTCTTTAGCTCGGGAACAGACAGACATTTCTGCAGCGGTCAATGTGACTGTAAGATAGTGTGTAGCCTCCTTGCTGCCAGGGTCACAGGACAAACCTTCTGGGTGAGTGAGAACAGCTTGAGGGTGTGTTCACACTGTGTCGAACATCATAGGTAGGAAGGGGAATGCTGTGCATTTTGCAGGTGCTGTTGGGAAAAGTTTATACTCATTGACCCGAGGGTTTGGGACTCGGAGAGAATATGAGACAGTAAAACCTGTGTACATAAATACTAGGAAAGGCAGGTGGCTCTAAAATATAAATTACTTATTGAATAAGTGAAGTCAGATTGAGGGAGAATGTTTTGAATTGTGAAGCACGGTTACATTGGATGTATGTGAATGCACGGAGTATGGTTTATAAAACCAGGGAGTTACAGACATGGTTTGCCATGTGGGATCATGATGTTCCGGCAATAATGGACACCTTGTCCAAGGAAAGGTATATCTAAGGATTAGATGTCACTGGTTACAAAGTTTTCAGCAAAAATAGAAAGGAAATCAAAAGGAGGCGAAGCGGTGACACATTTGGCTGAGGAGAGCACTGCAGGACTGGAGAAAGAGGAGCTTTCAGCGGACTCAATGACAGAATCACTTCGACTGGAGCTCAGAAATAAGAAAGATGTAATTTTGTCACTCCATGTAATAAACAGACCATCGGCTACTGGGAAGGATATAGAGGAATAAAATTCTGAGGCAATTATGGAGAGTTAGAAACGGCATACAGTATTTATAAAGGGGGACTTTAATTATCGACAAGTAGACTGTGCTCACGGCAGTGAAAACAGACACTGAGGGACAAGTGCTCCTAGATTGTTTTCAGGACAACTCCCTACAGCAGTATGTGTCCAGCCCAACAAGCAAGGGGTCACTGCTGGACCTGCTTCTTGGGAATGAGGTGACCAAGGAGGCAGAGTGACATTGAGGGAGCATTTAAGGGACAGTGATCATTTTATCATCAGGTTTAGGATGGAAGTGTATCAATGACATAGATGAGTCAAGAGGGAGCGCAGGCTTCAATGGGACCGTAATGATGTTGTTACTTTAAAAAGGTTGCTTTGTCCAAGATTATTTTTTGAAGAGAGCTTGTAAAGGCAGAGATGCCGAAGTGGCTACACAAGACGTCTTAAATCAATAACTAAGTATTTAAGTGAATACTTTATGAAGCCTTCAGGTTTGTTTTTAAAACAGTTGTAACAATGGAAGGGGAGTGGTTAATTCTCACAGATCAGGCTTTCTAGTTTTTTTTAGCTATCGCAGTCAAAAGCTGTTTGGGTCTCAGAAGAGTTGGAGCTTCAGTAAAATGATTCCTAGTTGCCACGTTCTCTGAAATCTCTCCTGATGTTGTTTCCTGGATGGGAGAATTACATGTAATAATCTGTGTCTGACTTTACCTTTCTGCCAAGGGGTGTATTGATGGGATGTTACCATATTAGAAAATTTAATTCGAAATGGGTACTGTGTCTATTATTCAGTTAAGTTTTCCAAGAGATAAATTATTCTAAATTCCTCTTTCTTTTGTTCATATTTTAACTATAGCCTTTAAATAAGTTGTTTTCTGCTTAAAATTGAGTAGCTGGTCCAGTCACATCACATTTGAAACTCACAATTCACATTTTCCTTTAAAATCAGAAAAAGTTAGGGTCTAGGTTACCTTCTTAAAATATTTTGAGGGGTTCTTGTCTGGTCTATAACAAATTGGTAGTTCTTGTCGGGAAAACATTTTATAATTCCAATTTTGGGTTTCAGATTGTTGGATTTAAAGGTGGTGAGTGGTAAGTGTTAGTGTCTTTTGTTTTGGGTGTTGAATTTGATTGGTTTAAATAGGACATGCCCTGTGCAGCAGTGTCTCTTCCGGTCACTGAGAGTTTTCTGCAGGTGGAAGATGTGACTTTGGGAGTTTTACAAAATGTGAGCAAGGCAAAGCTGTTGGAATTGGCTAACAAGCTAGAGTTGGAGTTGCCTTTGTCTGTGGGAAAAGGGGAGGTAATTACAGCAGTAGCTCGACATTTAAATTTGCTGGAAATCCCATCAGCATTTTTGAAAATGTCTAGATTTCAATTGTAGATGAAGCAGCTTGAACATGAAAAAGAAAGGAAACAGTTTGAATTACTATTTAAAGAAGAGGAAAAAGAAAAGGAGAGGAAGGCTCTAGCAGCATAAAAGGGAGAAATAGAGAGAAGTAAAGCTGAAAGAGAGAGAGTTTGAAATTCAGAAGTTGGCAATTAGAGAGGAAAGTTGACTTAAAAGAGCAGAGGTGAAGGAAGAAGGAGGCTTAGCTAAGGGGATAGTGATGACGAGCAAACCCATCATAACAAAGGCCTGGTGGGGGTCCATTTAAATATATCCAAGCATTGCCTAAATTTGACGATAAGAATGGAGAAGCCTTTCTCATTTCATTTGTGAAAGTGGCTAAATAAATGAAGTGGCTGGTGACCCTGTGGGTTTTGCTGATCCAAACAAAGGCGATTAATAGAGCTAGTGAGGTATTTGCATCATTATCAGAGAAGGTATCTGGGGAGTATGAGGAGGTTAAGAAACCATCTCAAGTCCATATGAGCTAGTGCCAGAAGCCTACCGACAATGTTTCAGAAATCTAAGGAGGGATCTGGTCAAACCCACATTGAGTGTGAAAGGATCAAACAAAGTAATTTCATAAGTAGATAAGAGTATTGAAAATAGATCAAGCATATGGTGCTCTGAGAGATACGATTATTTTGGAGGAGTTCAAAAATTCACTTCCTGAAGTAGTGAAAACTCATGTGAAAAAACAGAGAGTTAAAACAGCAAGATTAGCAGCTGAAATGGCTGATGATTATGAATTAGTTCACAAATCAATGTTTGGCTTCTGACATCAATTACAATCTGTGAGGAATAGAAATTGAGTGAAAGAGATATCGTCAGATGGTAAGAGAAAAGTAGATCTCATTGAAGATGATAAAGATAGTTTACCACAGAGTAAAAAGGAAACCCATGAAGGGAAAGAGATGTTAAAAAGCTCAGGTGTTTTCACTGTAACAAAGTAGGCCACATGAAGTCATAGTGTTGGTGATTTGGAAAAAGCACTGGGAAGACAGATGTAAGAAAGCAGGATAAGCCAGTGAGATTTGTTGAAGTGGTAAAGGAAAGCACAGTGGAGGCTGAAAAGCTGCACCAGAATGTACAAGCTGGTCAGGGGTTGGTTGAGAAGAAAGTGCTAGATTTTCTTAACCCATTTATTTGCAAGGGTAAGGTTTGCTCGCATCCAGGAGGAGCAGGTAAAGAAATTACAATTTTAAGAGATACAGGAGCCTGTCAATCTTTAATGTTGAGAGATGAGGAGATACATCATTCAGAAGGACTATTGCTAGAAAAAGTGTTAATATGTGGAATTCATAGTGAGATGAGAAGTGCTCCATTATGTAAAGTGAGGTTGGAGTATCCGGTGAAAAGTAGAGAATTGGTGGTTGGAGTACTGGAGGAATTCTTAGCTCCGGGAATACAATATGTCCTTGGTAGCAGTTTCACTGGATCACAGGGAGGAGTGCTGCCGTTGTGGCTGAAAAGCCAGTGGAAAATCAGAGAAATTAACCAAGTTACAACAGCAAGATGAAAAAACTGAAGCAATTGTGTGAAAAGGCATACACAGATGAAGAATCTGAGGGTATTCCAGAAGGTTACTGCCTCAAATATGATGTCTTGATGAGAAAATGGAGACCATCACATATTCAAGCGAATGAGAAATGGGTAGAAGTTCATCAAGTTGTACTGTCAGTGTGTTACAGAAAGGGGGTGTTGCAAGAAGCACATGAATTACCAGCAGGAAGTCATTCAGGAGGAAGGAAAACTCAAGACAAAATACAAAAACATTTTTACTGGCCTGGATTGCATAAAGATATTGTTGAATTTTACCAGACATATCATTCGTGTCCGGAAATTGGAAAACCACTGGTGTTGTTAATCTGTAATACTCAAGTAGATAGCAGGAACTGCAGATGCTGGAGAATCTGAGATAACAAGGTGTAGAGCTGGAGGATCTAAGCCCAAAACGTCAGCCTTCCTGCTCCTCTGATGCTGCTTGGCCTGCTGTGTTTATCCAGCTCTACACCTTGTTATCTGTAATTCTCATTCCTGCTTTTGAGGAACCTTTTACAAGGGTCTTAATTGTTTGTGTTGGATCCCTACCTAAAACAAAAAAAGGGGCAAACATTATTTGTTGACCATAATGGATGTGTCAATTTTTTTCACTAGATTTGGACTACTCACAGAGATACAATCAGATCAGGGGTCACATTTGACATCAGAGTTATTCAGGGAAGTTATGAATAGCTTTGGAATAAAACAATCCAAATCCAGTGCGTACCATTCAGAATTGCAGCGAATGTTAGAATGGTGGTATCTAACTTTAAAGACCATGTTGAGGGCTTATTGTCAAGTCTATCCAGAACATTGGGATAAAGGAATTCCATTTGTAGTTTTTGCAATTAGGTGTGCACCAAATGAATCTACCACATTCAGTCCATTTGAATTAGTTTTTGGGCATGAGGTGAAAGGACCACTAAAAGCAATTAAGGAGAAATTGGTGAATCAGAGTTCAGAGACCACATTTTTGGACTATGTGTCAAATTTTCAGGATTTTAAACTGAGCAGGTGAGTTGGCTGGACAGAGTTTGAAAGTACACGGAACATGATGAAACAGGAAGCAGAGAAGAAATCAAATATTCACAACTTTGCTAATGGAGATAAAGTGTTAGTGTTACTTGCATTGATAGGCAAATCTCTCAAAGCAATCTCTCAAAGGAGATTGAGTGAGGTGAACTATTTGATAAGAACTCCAGATAGAAAGAAATCTCACAAGAGGGTGTCATGTGAATATGCTCCAAAGGTATCTTGATAGGGAAAGAAAACAAAAGGAGAATGTGTTACTGTTTATCACACAGAGTGAGGAACCAAGTTCAAAGAATTCGGAATTGGACATTCCTCAAATTTAATTGGAAAATGAGGATGTTCTCAAAAATTGGGACAAATTATTAAGTTACTTTCCAGAGGAAAATTGAAATGACCTGAAAGAGTTATTGCTATCGCATTGGGAGATATGTGGGAATAAGCTGGAAAGTGCTAATTTAGTTATGCATGATGTAGGTTTAGGAAATGCTGTTCCAAATAAGCAGCATCCTTATGGACTTAACCCTCTAAAATTGGCACAGATCAAACCAGATTGGACGAATGCTCAAAAACAACAGGATCAAAGTGAGTTGCAACAACTGGAGTTCACTCATGGCAAAACCAGATGGTGCCCAATGATTATGTGTGGACTGTTGCAAATTCAGTGCAGTTACAAAGTCTGATTCACAGCCCATTTCACATTTGGAAGACTTTATTGAGAAGGTAGGACAAGCAACTTGTATTTCTAAGTTGGACTTAGACAGAGGATACTGGTAGGTACCTTCATCCGAAAGAGCGAAGATAATTTCAGCTTTCATAACACTAAATGGACTATACCAAATTAAAATCATGCCATTTGGTATGAAAAATGCACCAGCCACATTTCAAAGACAAACGAATAAAGTTATTTCTGGATTATTGAATTGTGTGATCTACATCAACGACTTCGTGATTTTTAGCGACACATGGAAGGAACATTTGCAGCATTTATCGGAATTATTTGATCGACTTTGGGAGGCAGGCTCAGTGATAAACCTGGCCAAGAGTGAATTCACAAAAGCCCAAGTCACGTTCCGAGGCCATGTTATCGGACATGGACAGATGGCCCCAAGGAATGTGAAAACAAAGGTTATTGGGAAGTTTGCAATGCCATCCATGAAAAGAGTAACACTGTAATTCCTGAAATTGAGTGGGTTTTATTGGAATTCATCCCCAATTTTAGCAGTGTGGTTACTCCACTGACTGACTCATTGAAGAAGTACAGAAAACTACGGAGGACAATGGACTGTCAGAAGGCATTTGACAGCCTGAAGGCTGTTAACCACTGCCCCAGTATTAGCCACACCTAATTACTCAAAGCTATTCAAGGTGGCTATTGAATTGAGTGATGCGGCTATCGGTGCTGTACTCTTACAAAAAGACAACAAGAAGATAGAAAAACCTATCAGTATTTGTCCAGAAAATTAAATGCTTATCAACAGAAATATTCCGAGATTGAGAAGGAAACCTCGAGCTTGGTGTTGGCGTTAAAACATTTCAACATTTATATTGCCAGTAATGTGCCTGAGGCAATTGTATATACTGACTGTAACCTATTAAAGGTTTTGGAGAAATTTGACAAAAATTCCAGACTGTTTAGATGGAGCTTATTATTGCAAACATTCAATTTGAAAATTATACATGTGGCAGGATAAGAAAATGTAATTGCTGACTGCTGTCATGACTTGGATGAAGAAAGATGGAGGTGCTCGTTGGTGGGAGTAAATGGATTGAAATAGAATGTAGTAGTGAATGTTTGCATGCTTAGAGTCCATATAGTGTATATGTATTTTAGCGTATTAATAGAGTAATACAAAGGATTTTAAAATGAAGCCATGTTGTATATTGATGGTTCATTGTTTTAAGGTGGGGGGAGGAAGTATGATGATGCTGTCAGCTTAAAAAGGTTATTTTATCCTATGTTATTTTTGAAGAGAAATTGTAAAGGGAGAGGTAAGAAAGTGACTACTCAAAATGGCTTCAGTCAATACTTTAAGAGGCCTTGAGGTTTTTATGAAAAATGTTGTAACAATGGAAAGGAAGTGGCCAATTCTCAGATCAAGCTTTCTAGTTTTTTTAGCTGTCGCAGTCAGAAATTGTTTGGGTCCCAGAAGAGTTAGAGCTTCAGTAAAATTATTCCGAATTGCTACATTCTCTGAAATCTCTCTTGATGTTGTTTCTTCCTGGATTGGAGAATTGCATGTCATAATCTGTGTCTGAATTTACCTTTTTGCCAAGGGGTGTGTTCATGGGATGTTGCCACATTGGAGGAATTAATTAGCAATAATTACTGTATCTATTATTTGGTTGAGTTTTCCAATTGTGAAGTTATTCTAAATTCTTCATTCTTTTGTTTGTATTTTAACTACAGTGTTTAATAAATTGTGTTCTGATTAAAATTGAGTAGTTTGACCAGTCGCATCACATCTGGAACATGCACCTCACATCTACGTTTAAAATCAGAAAAAGTTAGCGCCTAGGCTACGTTCTTAAAACGTTTTGAGGGAGTCTGGTCTGGTCCCTAACAAGGACAAGGACACTGCAAGGCTGTGACCCTGACTGGATCTAGAGACTAACAGGAGGAACATGAGCTGAACAATGGGCTCCCTTTAAACAGGAGATGGCTCGACCTGAGTAAAAGAATATTCCCTCAAGAGGGAAAGGAAGACAAATCCTGATCTCTCTGAAAGACAAAGGAGATCAAAATTAAGTTAAAGAAAAACAAGTGTTTTGTCCAGGTGAAACTCAACATGTCTGGCAGGATGCATAGTGAGAAAGCAGATTAATATTTTGAGTTTTGTAACCCTTCTTCACAACCAGTTCATTTTCAAAATTTGAAAATGGGATAATACTTGTGAGAATTGAAAGGAGAACAGCGTAGCAATTGAAAAGGACATTGAAAGGGTGATGGAGTGGGTGCAAAGGTAGCAGATTCATTTCAACACAGAGAGGATGAGGTGAAATACACTTGGTACAAAGAACACAAAACAAAAACTGAAGGAAAAGTGAAGAACAAGCATAATTATCAAAAGACTGAGCAGGAGCAAAGAGACCAGAGTGTTTATGTGCATAAGATATTAAAGGTGACAGGACAGGTAGAGAGAGCTGTTAATAAAACATATGCTATTCTCGGCTTCATTAACAGGGCCATACAGCACAAAGGCAAGCAGGTTACGATGAAGTTATAAAGACACTGTTTACACATCAGCAGGAGTATTGTGTGTAGTTCTGAATCCCACACTGCAGGAAAGATGTGAATACAATGAGACGGTGTGGAAGTGGTTTATGAGAATGATTCCAGGGATGAGAAACTTCGGTTATGAGGACAGATTGGAAAACGTGTGGCTGCTTTCATTAGAGAGGAAAAGGCTGAGGGGAGATTTGGACAGAGCAGATAGTGAGAACTGGTCATGGTCATTAAAGAATCAAGAACTATATTTCGCAATTTTCCAATGTTTTGCAAAAGAAATGAATGCACAATGAAGAAAACCATTTTTATCACACAGTGTGTGGTTTGGTCTGGAATGCACCATCTGAAAGTGTGGTGGGGTCAGGTTCAATTGAAGCATTCATGTGGAAACTGGATGGTTACTTAAACAGAAACAGTGCACAGAGTGATGGGGAAAAAGCAGAAGTTGGTTGCACATCAAAATGCTCACACAACCAGTGCAGACAGCTTCAGTCGAATAGATCTATTTATTTAAAACCAAAGGTCCCTGAGGGAGTTGATTAGCCATTTTGGTAACTGAGAAAAGTATTTTTATTTCATGCTGTGACCCATAGAGAGGTGGTACTACATGTCGGGTGCACTCCTCCAGCCTCAGTGCTAACCCTCTGTAAACCTGGTCATCCTGGTAAACGTGCTTTCTCATGTAGGACTGAGATTTCTATTTGAGCTGATGTTCCACGTTATATTTATCTAAAAACGTCCATTCTGTGTATGTTAGATTTCACAGATAAACCCATGATATTCCCTGTGGAAATTATTGCAGGGAAGCGTGTGAACCTGAGCTGCACCTTCAACACAACATGCAATGGAACAGCTCCTGCCTTAACCTGGGACACTCCCACTGCAGTACCTGGATCAGTCTCAAACACTGTAACTCAGCATGGTGTCACTCTGACCTATACTTCTGTTCTGAGCCTGACACCATCACTCACACACCAGGGGCAAACTCTCACCTGCAGAGTGAGTTATCCAACTGTTTCATCAGAGCAGACCCTCATACTGACAGTGCAATGTAAGTATAGACATCCTTCATTCAACTTTCCATAGGCCATATTGTGCGCAGCAAGACCCCACAATTCCCAATATGCTGCACACCAGGACTCAATTGAGCAATCTCAGACTAAGACGGCAGAGACAGTTTTGACACATTAAAGATGGCAGTGTTGCATTCCCTCAGTACCGACATTCAGACTGTGAGGCCTTCTTTCTGCACTGACTCTCCAGCATGCAGCATCCCCTCAATGACTGACCATCCGTCAGTGTGGCACTCCTCAGTGCTGACTCTCTGACTGTATGGTAGTCCCTCAGTACTGACCGTCTCACAGTGCAGCACTCCCTCAGTACTGACCCTCCGGCAGCGCAACTCACCGTCAGTCTGACTTTTTCACAGTGAAGTTTTTGGGGTTGGAGGGCTTGTGCTACCGGGAGAGGCTTAGTAGGTTGGGACTATTTTTCCTGGCACATCGGAGACTGAGAGGTGACCTTACAGAGGTTTATAAAATCATGAGAGGCATGGATAGGGTGAATAGCCAAGGGCTTTTTCCCAGGGGAGGAAAGTCCAAAGCTGGTGGGCATAGGCTTACAGTGCGAGGGGAAAGATTTGAATGGGACCAAAGGGCCAACTTTTTCATGTAGAGCATGGTACATATATGGAATGGCTGCCAGAGGAAGTGGTGGAGGCTGGTATAATTACCACATTTGAATGGCATCTGGATGGGAATAGGAATAGGAAGGCTTTAGAGGAATATAAGTGTTGGCAAACAGGACTAGATGAACTGAAGATATCTGTTCAACATGGATTAGTTGGATAGAAGGGCCTATTTTCAAGTTGTACAACTATATGAGCCACTTTCTTCACACTGAACAGAAGTATCTGCCTCAGTTATGCGATTTGTGCGGAAGGAAACTTTGTTGATATCTCGCCCCTCACATTATCAAGGTCTGTCAACGTGTTTCACAGTCACTGTAATTAACTGATCATTGTTTGTTTTTAGACCCACCGCAGAATCTTTCAATTACTTCCTTTGATGGGATTAAAGATTCATCGATAAATATAATGGAGGGGAAAGCTGTGGTGATTATCTGCTCTGTTGAGAGCTTCCCAGCTTCTAACCTGATGTGGGGACATCTTAATGCCACAATGAACAGAACAAGTTCCAACAATGAGCTGTGGTTGGAGATTTTTCACATTACGTACAGGGAGACGGGAGATTATCGGTGTGTGGCAGAGAATGAGCATGGAACAGTAGAGGGCTCCATAACCATCACCGTGGAATGTGAGTGCACACAAATTTCAACATCTCTCGGATGCACACACAATACATATATACACACACACACTACCAGCTTTCATTCTGTGTTGAAGAAATGCAAGCTCCACAGTACTAAAACACGATTTAATAATCAGTGCCCTGCGTGGAGAATTGCAGATTTTTCTGTTCTTTATCATTGCATCCATTTGTACTGTGTACAACAGCAATCCGAGAATATTGAAACATTCGTGGCATTCCATTGGTTGCCACTGTCATCCATACATCGGTACAAGCTTGCTCATTGCCAAGTTCTCAATAGATCACTCAGATTAGTTCTAGGGTCCAGTTACTTTGTGTTTGAGTAAGTTTGTCAGTTAGAGCATGACAAAGAGAAAGGGAGACAGAGACAATGACAGAGAGACTGAGACTGAGAGAGAGGGAAAATTAATAGGCTGTATGCAGGACGAGATTTGTTCAAACTGCTGCTGAAAAGCCAACTGCAGGCCACTCATTCCATTGGCTTGCAGCACAGGAAGCAGTTGTTTGATCGTTCCATGCAGTTGGGACTCAGATAAGGTCCTGGGAACCAGTTGTTGCAGCTTATGTGCTGTAGTTGGGACCCAGGAGTAGTCGAGGAGTTAGGATTCAGAAAAAAAGTGTGGAAATGACTGAGGTCTCAGAATAAAGACATTAATAAGTCAGAAAGAGATTAATCAAAATTCCACTGGAATATTTCATGAGATGTGATGAGCCACAGCATCACCAAAACTAGGGTTTTGCTGCAAAATCTTTGGGATCTGACTTCACCTCATTTTTCATTTAATTCGCTCTTCAGAGTCTTTAATCACAGATGTCAGTTGCCCTTATTGAACTCATTTTAATTCTGGATGTTCAAGTATATGTGGTACATACATTGGAGAGTTGTACGTCACCTTTCTATTTTAATCTTATTTATGATTATTCAAACCTGTCGAATCTAGTGGTTTTATTCTCTTAGCAAGTATCTGACAAATCAAAAGATGTCTCCTTTCTAAAAGAAACTGACTGGTCAGCAGGCAGATGTTGACCTGGTCTGGACTGGACACATACCATGTAACTTAGTAATCCAAAGATCAAATATTATCCAATGGCTTACATGTACCTGGGGACATACTGAAGAGATGAAAGTAACTTTCTTTCTTTCGAGATGGCCAGCAGTTTCAGTGGTGAGGGAATAGAATGATGGTTGACACAGGTAACGTTCATTAGAAACGTGACATGGAAATTGACATAGAGGGAAAGTGAATGGAATTCATTTCCATTCATTTGTGGGATGTGGGTGTCGCTGGCTGGCCAGCATTCCTTGCCTATCCCTAGTTGCCCTTGAGAAGGTGGTGGTGAGCTGCCTTCTTGAACTGCTGCAGTCCTCCTACTGTGGATTGACACAACAATACTATTAGGGAGAGAATTCCATGCTTTTGACCCAGCGACAGTGAAGGAACGGTGATATATTTTCAAATCAGGATGGTGAGTGGCTTGGAGGGGAAATTGGAGGAGGTGGTGTTCCCATATGTTTGATGCCCTTGTCCTTCTAGATGGAAGTGGTCGTGGGTTTGGATAGTGCTGTCTGAGGATCTTTGGTGACTTTCTGCAGTGCATCATGCAGACAGTGCACACTGCTGCTACTGAGCGTCGGTGGTGGAGGGAGTAAATGCTTGTGGATGTAGTGCCAATCAAGCAGGCTGCTTTGTCCTGGATGGTGTCAAGCTTATTGAGTGTTGTTGGGGCTGCACTCATCCAGGCAAGTGGGGAGTATTCCATCACAATCCTGGCTTGTGCCTTGAAGATGGTGGACAGGCTTTGAGGAGTCAGGAAGTGAGTTACTCACCGCAGTATTCTTAGCTTCTGGCCTGCTCCTGTAGGCACTGTGTTAATGTGGTGAGTCCAGTTGAGTTTCTGGTCAATGGTAACCCCCAGGATGTTGATAGTGGGAAATTCAGTGATGGTAACACCATTTAATGTCAAGCAACGGCGGTTAGCTTGTCTCTTATTGGTGATGGTCATAGCCTGGCATTTGTGTGGCACAAATGTCACTTGCCACTTGTCAGCCAAGATTGTTCAGATATTGTTCCATGTGAACACGGACTGCTTCAGTATCTGAGGAGTCATGAATGGTGCTGAACATTGTGCAATCATTGGCGAACATCCCCACTTCTGACCTTATGATGGAGGGAAGGTCATTGATGGAACTGTTGAAGATGGTTGGGCCTAGGACACTACCCTGAGGAACTCCTGCAGAGATGTCCTGGAGCTGAGATGATTGACCTCCAACAAGCACTGTGTCAGATATGACTCTAACCACCAGAGAGTTTGTCCCTTGGTACCAATTGATTCCAATTTTGCGAGAGCTCCTTGATGCCACACTATGTGGAATACAGCCTTTAAATGAAGGGCTGTCACTCTCACCTCACCTCTGGAATTCAGCTCTTTGTCAATGTTTGAACCAAGGCTGTAATGAGGTCAAGAACTGAGTCCCAGGCGGAACCCAAATTGGGCGTCATTGAGCAGGTTATTTCTGAGCAGGTGCTGTTTGATAGCACTATTGGTGACACCTTCCATCACTTTACTGATGATTGAGAGTAGACTGATGGGCAGTAATTGGCCAAGTTGGATTTGTCCTGCTTTTTGCGTACAGGACATACTTCAGCAACTTTCCACATTGTCGGGTAGATACCACTGTTGTAATTGTACTGGAACAGGTTGGTTAGGGGTGCGGCAAGTTCTGGAGCAAACGTCTTCAGTACTATTGCCGGGATGTTGTCAGGGCCCATAGATTTTGCAATATCCCTTGTCTCCAACTGTTTCTTGATATCACATGGAGTGAATTGAATTGGCTGAAGACTGGTATCTGTAATGCTGGGACCACTGGAGGAGGCCGAGATGGATCATCCACTCGGCACTTCTAGCTGAAGATTGCTGCGAAGGCTTCAGCCTTATCTTTTGTACTGATGTAGTGGGCTCTTCCATCATTGGGGATGAGGCTATTTGTGGAGCCTCCTCCTCCAGTGAGTTGTTTAATTGTCCATCGCCATTCACAACTGGATGTAGAAGGACTGCAGAGCTTAGATCTGATCCGTTGGTTGTGAGCTCACGTAGCTGTGTCTATCACTTGCTGTTTTCGCTGTTTGGCGTATAAGTAGTCCTGTTTGATGGCTTCACTAGGTTGATACCTTATCTTCAGGTATGCCTGGTGCTGCTCCTAGCATGTCAGCCTGCACTTTCCATTGAACCAGGGTTGATCCCCTGGCTTGATGGTAATAGTTGAGTGGAGGATATGCTGGGCCATGAGGTTACAGATTGTGCTGGAGTACAATTCTGCTGCTGTTTGTGGCCCACAGTGCCTCATGGATGCCAAGTCTTGAGTTGCTAGATCTGTGCAAAGTCTGTCCCATTTACCACGGTGATAGTGTCACATCACACAATGGAAGTTGTTCTCAATGTGAAAGCGGGTCTTCATCTTCACAAAGACTGTGCAATGGTCACTCTTACCAATACTGTCATGGACAGATGCAACTGCAGCTGGCAGATTAGTAAGGATAAGGTCAAGTATGATTTTCTTCTTGTTGGTTCCCTGCTGCAGGCCCAGTCTAGCAGCTATGTCCTTTAGGACCCGATCAGCTCAATCAGTAGTACTGCTGCCGAGCCACTCGTGTTGGTGGACATTGAAATACCCCACCCAGAGAACATTTTGTGCCCTTGCCATCCTCAGTGCTTCCTCTAAATGTTGTTCAACATGGAGGAGTACTGATTCATCAGCTGAGGGAGGACGGTGAGTGGTAATCAGCAGGAGGTTTCCTTACACATGTTTAACTTGAAGCTGCCACCTCTGCTAGGTCTGTCCTGCCCATGGGACAGAACATATCCAGGGGTGGTGATGGTGGTGTCTGGGACATTGTCTGCAAGGTATGATTCTGTATGGATCATTTTGTCAGGCTGTTGTTTACTAGTCTGTGAGACAGCTCTCCTAATTTTGGCACTATCCCCCAGATGACAGTGATGAAGACTTTGCAAAGTAGACAGGGCTGTTTCTGCCGTTGCCTCTTCTGGTGCCTAGGTTAATGCCAGGTGATCTGTCTCATTTCTTTGAGACTTTGTAGCGATTACAACTGAGTGCCTTGCTTTCACAGGGCAGTTGAGAGTCAACGACATTGCTGTGTGTTTGGAGTCACATGTAAGCCAGACCAGGTGAGTGTGGCAGATTTCCTCCCCTGAAGGACATTAGTGAACCAGATGGGATTTTACGACAATCAGCAATGATTTCATGGTGATCAAGGACTGTAAATTCCAGACTTTTTTTTTCATTCAAATTCCACCATCGTTGTGGTGGGATTCGAACATGGGTTCCCCAGAACATCTGCTGGTTTCTGGATTAATAGTGTAGCGATAATACTATTAGGCCATTGCCTACCTGGAGGGCCATCAAACACTGTAAAATCAGTGTAGGGTCTTGCTGTGCACTGTTCTGTTACAATGTTATCTTCCTTTGTTTTTAGATGCACCACGGAATCTCTCAATTACTTCTCCTCATATAATTAAAGACTCATCAATCAATATAATTGCGGGGAATTCTGCAGTGATAATCTGCTCTGTTGAGAGCCTCCCACCTTCTGACCTAATGTGGAGACATCTGAATGTCACAATGAACAGAACAAGTTCTAACAATGAGCTGTGTTTGGAGATTCCTCACATTACATACAGGGAGACTGGAGACTATCAGTGTGTGGCAGAGAATGAACATGGAACAGTGAAGGGCTCCATCACCATCACTGTAGAATGTGAGTCTACACAGTCATCAACACCTACATTGGAAGGCAAACAATCAGAAATTGTGTTACATGTTAGTACCAATGACAAAGATAGTAAGAAGGAATGTGGTCCTGCAAGTACAAACTGGGGAGCTAGGAAGCAGTTTAAAAAAGAGCTCTTCACAGTTAGTAATCTCTGGATTGCTTCCAGTGGCACGTGCTCGTGAGTACAGAAATACAAGGTTCCTCCATTTGAATGAATGGCTGAAGAGATGGTGCTGGAGGTAGGGCTTTTGATTTCTGGGACATTGGGACCCTTTTAGGGGGTAGCAAGAGACGGGTTGCACCTGAACTGGAATGGGACCAGCATTCTTGTGGGGAGGGTTGTTTGTGCTATTAGGGAAGATTAATACTAACTTGGCAGGAAGCTGGTCTCCTGGATTATTGGTTCAGCACATTGAGATGCACAGCCAGAATTTGAGTATTGTATACAATTCTGGAATCCATATTATATGGGGGAAGTGATTGATGTGGAGAGGGTGCAGAGGCGATCTACTTGGATGTTGCCTGTGCTGGAGAATTTTTGTTGTGAAGAGTGATTGAATAGACTGGGGTTGTTTTCCTTGGAGAAAGGGAGATTGAGGGGGTATGTGACTGAGAAGTTTAAATTCACTGTGGAAATAGATGGTGTAGACATGAAGAGACTTTTTCATTTGTTGGAATGACCAGGGGTATGTTTTTAAGATAGGAGGCAGGAGGTTTAGATGGGATATGAGAAAATTTTCTTCACCCAGAGGGTTTAGGGAATCGGGAATTCACAACCTGAAAGGGTGATAGAGGCAGAAACCCTCAAAATGTTTAAGTGTTTAGATGTCCACTGGCATTATAAAGGCATACAAGGCTATCAGCTCAGAGCTAGTAAAAGGGAATAAATTGTTAGGTGCTCATTTTTGACCAGTATAGACAGGTTGGGCTGAAGGGCCCTTTTTTTATTTTGTAGATCTCTATGACTGTGACTTTGGGTCTTGCTCATATACTCACAATGGGACACACATCCCTAAAAACTAGTGCACATTTGCAAACACCTATCCTTTGGCAGTGCTGCACTGGCATGTTCAGTATTAGCAATGAGTCAATACTGAGGGCTCAGGCATGTTTGAACATTCGCATTAAAAATGGCAATGTTAATAGCATGGCACTGTCTCAGCGCTAGACCCCTGACAGTGCAGCTATCCTCCAGTGCCGGACCCCTGACAGTGCGGCACTCCCTCAGTGCCAGCCCCCAACAGTGTGCCACTCCCTCAGTACTAATGCTCCAATAGGGCAATAATTTCCGTGCTGATTCTCTGACAGACGAAAACTCCCTCAGTACTGAATTGAAGCGTCTGCTTCTGTTACATGAAGTATGAAGAAGGAAAATGCACTGCTGTTTCACCTTTCACATTGAGGGGGTCTGGAAAATGCTGCACAGTCAATGTAATTAACTAATCATTGTTTGCTTTTAGACCCACCACAGAATCTCTCAATTTCTTCCCTTGATTGGATTCAAGATTCATCAATCAATATAATTGAGGGGAAAGCTGCAGTGATAATCTGCTCTGTCAAGAGCTTCCCAGCTTCTAACCTGACATGGAGACGTTTTAATGTCACAATGAACAGAACAAGTTCCAACAATGAGCTATGGTTGAAGATTCCTCACGTTACACAAAGGGAGACTGGAACCTATCAGTGTGTGGCAGAGAATGACCATGGAGCAGTGGAGGGCTCCATAACTATCACTGTGCAATGTGAGTTTATACAGACTTCAACATTTCTCAGATGTACACGTACAAGAACACACACACACACACACACACACACACACACACACACACACACAC
>NC_063378.1:1175326-1180285 GCF_021869965.1 Rhincodon typus | reverse complement strand
ACACACACACACACACACACACACACACACACACACACACACACGCGTTCAGACTGTGTTGAAGGAAATTGATGATGCAAATTCCAGACACCCATTCAACAAACAGCATCTGCACAGATCTGTCCCAGGACTTTTTTTTTTAGCTGGACCTTTTGTCCTGTCTACAACAACAATCAGACAATATATTAACTTTCAGGGATCATGACATTGTGTTGATTTCTGCTGTCAAACATGCCTTAGTACAAGCATGCCGCTTGTTGCCAAGTTTTCAAATTATCACTGAGTTTAACCCAAGGATTCAGAGTCAGTTTGAGCTTGAGTCCATTAGACAGTTCGATAGAATGAAAAAAGGAAAGAGACAGAAACAAAGAGGGTGAGTGAGAATGTGCGTGTGTGAGAGAGAGAGAGAGAGAAAAGAACATGCTCAATTCCAATAATGAGCTGTGCTTGAAGATTCCTCACATTACATCCAGAGTAACTGGATGTAACAGAGAGACTATCGGTGTGTGGCAGAGAATGACCATGCAGTAGTGGAGGGGTCCATAACCATCACTGGGCAATGAAAGTGTACTCAGCATTCAACATCTACATCGGAGGGCAATAGACAGAGATTGTGGAAGATATTGATGCCAACAACATCAGGACAAAAAGGGGTGAGTTGCTGCAAGCTGAATTTGGGGGTATTAGGATACAGACTGGAAACAAAGGATTTCACAATTCATAATCCATGGATTACTTCTACTGCCACATCCTAGTGAGTATAGAAATAGGTTGTTCATCCAGGTTAATATGTGGCTGGAGAGATGTTGCAGGTGGGAGAGCTTTAGATTTCTGGGACACTGGGACTCTTTGGGGCTGGTGGGACCTGTACAAGGCAGACAGGTTGCACATGAACCGGAATGGGACCTGCATCCTTATGGGGAGGTTTGCTGGTCCTACTAAGCAAGGTTTAAACTAACTTGGCAGCGGCTTGAGATCCTGAGGGATGGTTCAGCAAGGGGAGATGCGCATCCAGAACTAGAATAGACAGCGGGAGAGTCAGGAGCAGACAGGAAGTATGGCCCAGTTATGGCTCATGGAGATTGGCAATGTTGAATGTTATTTACTTTAATGCAAAGAGTCGAACAAACAATGGGCGAGGGCCATTAAAATATAAGTATATTGCCTTTGCTGTCGCTGAGACATGGTTGAGAGAGGGACAGGATTGGCAACTCAATATTGCAGAATACAGGATCTTCAGCTAGAACAGGGGAGGAGGTAAAAGAGGAGGAGATGTTGCAAAACTGATCAGCTGTAAGGAAGGTTGACTGTAGGTAGGCTTCTCAAGTGAAGCCATTAAGTAAAACTTAGACACCAAAATGGAGCAATCACACCATTGAGTGTACACTATGGACTCCCAAACTGTCAGAGAGAAAGAGAAGAGCAGGTATGTAGGCAAATTTCAGAAAGCGTAAAAGGAATAGGATAGTAACAGTGGGAGATATTGTCCTTCCCAAAATTACTAAAATGATCATAGTATGGAAGGCTTAGAGTGAACAGAATTCTTAGGATACATCCAGCACAGCTTTTAAAGCCACTACAGTGAAGGCCCTAAAGGAGAGGTGATGGTCCTGGACTTAATTTTGAGCAATGAAGCAGAACAGGTGTTTGCAATATCTGCAGGGGAGCATTTTGTAGACAGCAATTGTAATTCTGTTAGACTCGAGCTCATCATGGAAAGGGATAAGGATGGGCCTGAAATCGAAGTTCTAAACCTGGGAAAGGCTGATTTTAATAAGATCAGATATGACTTGGCCAGAGTGGACTCGGAGACATGATTTTCAGTAATTCTGTGTCAGAAAAGTGGGAAACATTCAAAAAGGAATTAGAGAGAGTACAGGCACACAATTTCCAAGAAAGATAAAAGGTGGGACCAACAAATCCTGTGAACCCTGGACATTAAGGGATATACAAAGCTGGATAAAGAGAAAAGGGGAATTTTAAGCAGGCTTAAACAAAAGGTCTAGAGGAATATAAAATATGTAAGAAAGATATTGAGAAAACGATTAGGAGAGCAGAATGGGGGCATGAAAGGGTAATGGCAGATAAAATGCAGGAACATCCCAACTTCTTTTACAAGGATTCAGGAATAATTTGGGCAAGAGTTGGGCCCATTAAGAACCACAGTGTTAGTTTGTATGTGGACTTGGAGGACATAGGTCGGGTTCTGAATTAACCTTTTGTGCCGGTGTTCACTCGTGTAATGGACAATGTGGTTATAGAAATCAGGGAGGAGGAGTTAAAAAAAATCAGCATCAACAGAGACAAAGTTCTGATGGTCTGCCAGGCCTAAAACTCCAGGACCAGATGAAGTGTATCTCAGGCTGTTCAGTGAGGCAAGGAAGGAATAGCAGGGGTACTGGCAAATATGTTCAATTTTTCTGTGGCAACAGGAGAGGTGCCAGAGGATTGGTGGACATCCAATGTTGTACCATTGTTCAGGAATGAAGGGCAATGCATTTGACATTGTCTGCTTGGACTTTAGCAAGGCTTTTGATAAGATCCCACTTAAGAGACTGATAGGAGTAAGAATCCAAGGAAAGTTGGCAAATTGGATCCAGAACTGGACAAGTGGCAGGAAGCAGAGGGTGATTTTCAAAAGGTGTTTTTGTGGCCGGAAACTTGTGTCTAGTGGATTCTACAGGGATCACTTTTGGGCGTCTCACTGATCGATGTACATATAAAAGATTGAGAAATGAATGTAGGAGGGTTGATCAGTCAGATCAGGTTGTGGATGATACAAAAATCAGTGAGCTGATAAATAGTGAGGAGGATAGCTTTAGATTACAGAATGATATAGACAGGCTGATCGGTGGCAAATAGAATTCAACACAGATAAATGTGAGGTAATGTGTTTGAGCACAATAAAAATGTCAAGGGAATACACAGTGAACTGTAGGACCCTGGGGAGCACTGACAACCAGATGTACCCACAGACAGTGCTACCTTTCCTTAGTACTGACCCACAGATAGTGCTGACTTGCCTCAATTCTGATCCACAGACAGTGCTTCTTCCCCCAGTACTGACCCAAGTGTTGCACACCATCGTTATTAGCCCAATTAGTTTGCTGTACCCTCTGGTACTAAACTGTAATGTTTGCCGGGTTCGTATACTTTGTGTCAAAGGAACCCATAGATTTCACATCTTTCATATTCTCAGGGTCTTTCAAAATGTTTCACAGCCAACGTTTGTTAACTAATCTTTATTTGTTTTTAGATGCACCACGGAATCTGTCAATTACTTCTTTTGAGATTAAAGATTCATCAATCAATATTACTGAGGGGAAAGCTGCAGTGATAATCTGCTCTGTTGAGAGTTTCCCAGCTTCTAACCTGATGTGGAGACATCTTAATGCCACAATGAACAGAACAAGTTCCAACAATGAGCTGTGGTTGGAGATTCCTCACGTTACATCCAGAGAGACTGGAGACTATCAGTGTGTGGCAGAGAATGACCACGGAGCAGTGGAGGGCTCCATAACCATCACTGTGCAATGTGAGACACCTGTTACATTTGTTCGTTGTTACAATATGTTTAGAGGAGCTGCTGGCACTGTCTTGTTTCCTCTCTGGATTTCAACACTTCCTTATTCCACGCCTCCACTGTTATCCACCATCTGACACTCTCCAACAATTGTTGCTGAGACAAAGACAGTTCTCCATTTCTATGTCTGAACTGATTGGTCCATCTCACTCTAACGGGACATAACACCACTTTTGGCTCCTGATCTTCTAATCTTTCTCCAAGCCACGACTTGGTCTCCACCAGCTGAATCTGAGAATCCTCTGCCATACATTCATTTCAAAAGCTGTTACCCTCCTCTCATCTAATTTCTTCAGCATCTGACTCTCACATCCATCGAGTACAACACGCCGCAGTAATGACTGCACCCGATGTTTTCTCAGCTTCATGGTGATAATTTCAGAGACTAAAGTCACTGATTATGGTGCTTGCTGTTATTTTTCTAAGCCACATTTCAGTCCTGGATGTAACTTTGATACTTATCATTAAGCATTATAATAGGAATTTGTCTACTCTCCCTCCCTCGGTGCACCCAATCTTGATATCCTCGTTACCTTCTAGAGCCATTTTGTTGGTCATTGCCTCATTCACGTTCAATCCAAATGTCTCCCTGTGTATTTTGTCTGGGAGCATCATACTCTCCAGTTCCTCTTTTGTTCTGGCTCGGTGTGTGATATCATCTGCACACAAGAGATTCCACAGCCACATCTCTGCATACAAATTAATATCCCCAAGAGCCTGTCAGCTTTACAGTGACAGGCATGTGGATTTGTGTAAACACAGATACAAACACTTTAACACTCTTTTCAGAGGCTTTTTAAGTTAAACCACTTTGACCGTGCTTTTGGTCAGTGACTGAAGATCTCCTTATGTGGGTCAGGATCATGTTTTGTCTGAAGGAGGTGAAAAATGAGGAAGGAAATTCCAGAGCTTAGGGCTCCAGGTAGTTGAAGGTCAAGGGATGGATATCAGGAAGTACTCAAGAGGCTGCAACTGGAGAAGTGTAGAGATCTCAGAGGGTTACAGGCCACAGGGATTACCTGCTGATTCTCCTCTGCTCTTGTTCCAGATCCCCCACGGCAGACCACAGCGTCCATCAGTGGATCCTCAGGTGGGATCAGAGAAGGACACAACATCACATTAACCTGCTCCAGTGAAGGTGTCCCACCGATATCTCATTACTCTTGGTTCAGGATCGAGGGAAACACGAGCACCCAGTTAAACACAAGCAGCCGGATTCTCTCCTTCACTCCAGTGACACGTGGGAATGATGCCAGTTTCTACTGCACAGTGACAAACCCATTGGGTAACAGCAGCTCTAACACGATCCACCTGAACGTGGAATGTAAGCATTTTACTTTGTCTGTATCTTCTTAAAACTCAGGAACTGTCTGTCT
>NC_063378.1:1174085-1175316 GCF_021869965.1 Rhincodon typus | reverse complement strand
CTGGCTGGAATCTTAATCTTCCTGCATGTGCAAAAGTAAGTCTGAATGCTTCATTCAATTTTACTCTGAATATTTGCTTCCACTTTCTTTCTTCCAGTAGGTGACTGTTCCCTTGGGGTGAGGCACCAGACACTCCTTCTATAACTGATCCCCATGTCCCTGTGATCCAGGGAGGGCCTTTCATTGATGGGTGTCCAGGTGAATAGCTATGAGCTGTTGTGATCAGGAACACACTGCCCGATAGGCATGGGAAAGCAGATTCAAAAAGAATTTCCAAACATGTAACCGTATCTGTGCTGCACTGACTCTCTGGTACATCGTAACCACATTGTGATGTTGTGTTATTGCAGGAGAAAGACAGCGACTGAGGAGGCAGTTTCAAACACCAGTGACCTTTCATTGATCTACAGTCGACTGTCTGAGAAACACCAGGTACAGGAGCTGTGTTTACTCATTTCAAACAATCAATTTCAACACATTGCAACCATCAAACCCAAGGATGTTATCTACACTAACATTACCTACCCAAAGCTACAGAGCAGTAATGGGACTGTGCATAGAGGCATGGACCAGAATAGATATATATCAGGTGAGAACGGTGTGAAGGTTTTGTGCAGCCAACATGGTTGAATAGGCAATATGTGTCCCAGACTCCCAGACAGATTACCCATGGATTTCTATCTGTGGAGTAAGCAATGGCTCAGTGGGCACGCACTCTCAGCTTCCCTTTCTCAGAGTCAGAAGGTCATGGGTTTCATAACCAACTCTGTAAATTTAAACATAACCTGACAGCACTGTCACTTTGGACTGTCAGTGCTGAGGAAGTATTGCACTGTCAGAGGGTCAGGATTGAGTGAGTGGCACACTGTCGGACATCAGTACTGAGGGAGTTGTTACTTATCCCTCAATCAACCTTGTTACAAAGTTGGTTGATGTCAACTGTTTGTTGCATTGCTGCTTGTAGAACATTTCTGTGCGCAGACTGCCACAGCCTAGCCTACATTACAGTCGTAAATTCACTTTAGAAAGGTGTTGACTGTGAATGTATTTTGAAATGTTCAGAGTGAGGAAAGAAGAAAGCTCAAATCTAAATTTGAGTCAATCTATACCATTCTAACTCAGAGGTGAGAAAGAGTAGAAAGTGGGAGATGGCACGTGAGAAAGAGACAGAGAGAGAGAGACAGAGAGAGAGAGACAGGGAGACATTGACAGGGAGAGACATAGAGAGAGA
>NC_063378.1:1172042-1174075 GCF_021869965.1 Rhincodon typus | reverse complement strand
ACATAGAGAGAGACACACATAGAAAGAGTCAGAGGGAGACAGAGAGAGAGACATAGAGAGAGACACCCACAGAGAAACATGGAGAGAGACAGACAGAGAGATAGAGAGAGAGACATAGAGAGAGAGACACACACAGGGAGAGAGAGAGACAGAAAGACATAGTGAGAGAGAGACAGAGAGAGAAAGAGAGACATAGAGAGAGAGAGACACACACATAGAGAGAGTCAGAGGGAGACAGAGAGAGAGGCACAGAGAGAGAGAGAGAGACAGGGAGACATTGACAGAGAGAGACATAGAGAGAGAGAGAGACACACACACATAGGGAGAGAGAGAGACAGAGACAGAGACAGCTATGCAACAATTTAACCCAAATGTGCCAGTAAATTGTGAGAATGTCTTCTGTGTCCATTTGTCTGATGGAACTGTGCACTGTTGGAGGTGCCATCTTTCAGATGGTACATTAAACTGCTCAGTCTGCCCTCTGGGGGGTGTTAAAGATCCTGTGGCCACTATTTGAAGAGAAGTAGGGAGCAGTTCTCATTGTCCTGGGGCCTATCATTATCTCCCGCAAACAAAACAGCATTAAAAAATGTAATGATGTGAGTTATTCCAATACAGCTGTTGGGAGATTTGCAGTTTGCAAGTTCGCTGATGAGTTTCCTAAATTATATCACTAACTACAGTTCAATAAATAAAGTCTTTCAGTGGCTGAGGAGAATTTGGGACATTCAGTCTATGTGAACAATGAGCTCATCATTTTAGCCTTCAAGGTCAGAGAAAGAAATTTAAACCCACAGAAACACGACTGACTCTCACGAGGCTGTGCAATAATTTAAACCTACCCCTGTCGATAAATGATGTGAGAACATCTTCTGTTTCCATTTCTCTGCAGGATTCACAGAACATCGTGGTTACTGACTCTCAGGACACAACTAGAGATACAACTAGTGAGGGGGAAACACCAGCTCCCCGAGATGTCTCTGAGGGTCCAGTGGGAGGAGATGCAGCACACCACAATAGAACTGAGGACCTTCTCTACGCCAACATCAACTTCTCAAAGCTGCCCAGCAGTGATGGGGCTGTGCACAGGGGTGAGAACACAGAACATGCACAGATCAGATTCCAGCCAAGCTAAGAGAGAAACAGGGAGAGGGGTGTGAGAGTCATGTGCAGCCAATATGGTTCAATAATAATGAAGGGAAAATAGCATTGCTCAACCTCGTTGTTTGTTCTGGATATGCTTTCCAAAAGCTTATCTTCTTCATGCTGTCAGATTGTATGAAGTTTATTAATAATTTTACAGATATTAGTAGAAGTAGTTACAATGAAACTTCACAATATGTGATCGTTATTTGGGAACTTTGGTTTATTCTAACAAAAGTGGTCTCCAACAGATAAAATGACATGACTTAAATGCCCAATGATGACCATACAGAAATAGGCTGAATAGTATACTTCTGCTCTTCTCTCTTATCGTCTAATGGTTTAACCCTTTCCATTATCTCAAAAAACCCATCTGGTTCAATAATGTCCTTTAGGGAAGGAAATGAACTGGAATAGATGCAAGTTCAAACCCACAGCAATGTGGTTGATTCTTAACTGTCCTCTGAATTGACCTAGCAAACTATTCAGTTGTACCACCAAACTGTGAGAACATCTCAGAAAAAGAACAAAACCAGGCAGACTACCAGACACCAATCTGGAAACAAGAAGGGCAAAGTCCTCCTAACCAACATCAAGCAGGATGTGCCAACATTTGAACTGCACCTCAAACTGGGTAACCATGATGCACTGCGGGCTATCAGCAGCAGAATTGTACTCTAATACAATCTTCAACCTCATGTGGCCCAGCATATTCCCCATTCTAGCATTAACATCAGGCTAGAGATCAACACTGGTTCAGTGGAGAATGCAGGAGGGCATGCCAGGAGCAGCGCCAGGCATACCTAAAAATGGGGTGTTCACCTGGTGAAGCAACAGCACAGGGCTATTTGTGTGAAAAAGAACATAAGCAGCAAACATTAGACAGAGCT
>NC_063378.1:1168184-1171542 GCF_021869965.1 Rhincodon typus | reverse complement strand
CCAAATGAATACAGTCTGTAGTTGTTGATCAATCTACCTCTGCAACTGTGTAAAATCTGACTATTTCCTCTCTATAACTCACTTTGTCTCCAAACAAGAAAACTGAATTCTGTTTTTGCTCACTGTATCAGAAGAGATATGTAGAATGGAATTATACACCATCTCAGCAAAGATCAGACTTGCAATTATGAAATAAATGTCAATATTTTAAATATAAAGTTTATTCTGAGAGACTGGTTATTGTGTGGCATGAAGGCAACTAAAAGGCTGGAATAAAAGCAAAATAATGCAGTTGCTGGAAATCCGAAACTAATGCAGAGAATGCTGGACAGACAACAGCAGGTCTGAGAGCATCTGCGGTGAGAGAGAGAGAGAGAGAGAAAAACAAAGTTATCTATTCAAGTCCAGCGACCCTTCCTAAGCACTCACGGCTTATGGAGATTGGGTAAAACGTTCAGTGATGTTTCTTTTTTGTCTTCCTCTCCCACCCCCTCCCCTGTTTAGTGAATCTCCACGTTCTGGTTGGATCGATACGTGAGTATGCGACATTTAAATGAGGTTATATCGGCCAATGTAATAAGTCTGTGCATGTTAATACTGTCATAATTAATTGCCTGTGAGTGGAGAAAAAAACAGTTTGACACCTGGTTTTGTTAATATTCATGGGAGGGTCAGGGAAAGGGGTCATGGGTTTAATTCCCGCATCGGCTGAGATTGCCGTGAAAGATTCTCCTCAACCTCTACCCTTGCCTGAGGAGTGGTGTTCTTCAGGTTAACGCTACCACCCTTTTGTATTTTTCTCCCTCCCTGTCTCTCTGTCTCTCTCTGTTTTTAATGAGGGTGTAGCCCTTATGGTGAGGTTGGACAACGGTGATTTTTATCTTCCGCAGAAACAAACATGCCGGTTCTTGTGAATGGATTTGACTCAGTCAAACTTCAGGTCTCTAGGGTCACGTGGATAGCTTGCCCATCTGTTTTTGGTCAGGAAATATTTGGGATCAACTTTTACCAGGTCCCGAGGTTTAACATGATAGGCTGGAGGAGCTTGTGGTTTCTGAATGGTTTTCTTTGGGTGTGTAACAGTTCTACTGGTTGCATTCTTTTTCCAAACTAAACTGTATTGATAAAAATCTTTGTATATATACATTGACACAAAAGCAGTTCAGTTCTGCACAATCACGTATCAAGCAAGCAAACAAAACATTGAACTTTGATTAGCCCAAAAAAAAGGACCTCTCTTACACAAAACTAATGTTTACACGTATTTGAGGCACTAGGAGGGTCTGATACTAAACGGACCCCCATTTCCCTTCAGCAGGAAGGCCTCAAACCGTGGTCTTCCCTGACTGCCCCTTGGCGACAGCTGCCCCAAGTTTTAGTGCATCCCTCAGCACGTAGTCTTGGACCTTGGAATGTGCCAGTCTGCAACACTCAGTCGGGGTCAGCTCCTTGTTCTGGAAGACCGACAAGGCCTACCAGACCAAACAGCATCTTTCACCGAGTTGATGGTCCTCCAGGCACAGACATTTGTCACAGTGTGCGTCCGGGGGAACAGACTGTAGAGCACAGAGTCCTGCATCATGGAGCCACTGGGGATGAACCTGGACAAAAACCACTGCATCTTCCTCCAGACTTCTTTTACAAAGGTACATTCCAGAAGGAGATGTGTGTGTCAGCCTCACCCCCACGGCAGCCACTTTGAGGGCAGCGTGTGATGGCGCAGGCTGACCGGGCACACATAAAGGATCTCACCACCAGCCAAGCAATGTCTTGGTGCTTGTTGGAAAGTTCCTATGATGAGGCATTCTGACTTTGACTGGCCAGGGAACCATGCAACAGGATCCACCCATTCCTCTTCCCACAGGTTGCTACATACTGACCACTTCCTGTTGGACTTGTGGTCAAAGGTGTCTTTCTTTGCAAATTTCTCGATGAAGGACAAGTGTTACGGAACAGTTTGACCACTTGGAGTGTTCTGCAACAATGAGGCCCGTCCCATTTCTCACAACACCAGGGACAGGTAGAACCTCAGTACATAGTGACACTTGGTGTTTACGTACTGAGGGTCTACGCACAGCTTGATGCAGCTGCACACAACGGTGGCCAGAAGGATGAGGACAGCTTTGCGTACGTTCGTTCCCTCTTCCTCCCCCAACCTCATCCAGGGTTTTGTACATCGAGTCCCTGCAGATCTGGTCTATCTTAAGCTTCCAGATGAAATGGAAGATGGCTCGGGTGACTGAAACAGCACAGTTTTGGGGGATGGGCCAGACCTGTGCTACGTAAAACAACAGAGAGAGCGCCTCACACCTGATGACCAGGTTTTATCCATAATGGAGAGGAAGTGGTGCTCCCAAAAGACCAGCTTCTGCTTCACTTTGGCAATGCGCTCCTTCCAAAATTTTGTGCATGGGGGCACCTTGGAACCAGAGTTGCATTCATCTGCTTTAAGCATTTGTCAGCTCATTGTTGAACATAAAGTGACTGCTCACAGTTCTCCAGATGTAGTCCCCCCAGCACCTTGTTCAGTTGCAGTAAGACTCTCCTACTCTTGTAATAGGACCCTTTTAAACTAAAGGCCAACATTCCCTTAGCCCTTTCTGGTTACCTGCTGTCCCATATGCTAGCTTTCTCTGTTTCATGCTCAAGTGCATAGTTCTGTGTTGAGCATAATAAAAGACATGTAAATTTGTTGCAGTTATTTTGTGCATGAACTGTGTTGGCTGCTTTCTCCTCAGGTATTCTCCCGAAGCCAGATCTGTCTCTGAAGCCTTCTTATAAAATGTTTGTGAATGGGGAGATAATAGTTATGCATTGTCACTGTCAGTGCCCAGTTGCAATGATCTACCTTTATGGAGGTTCAAAGGTTTTCCATCAATTCAACATTTCAGTGCCACCATGTGACGCCTATCTTCGCTTTAAAGCTGAAGATAATTATGAAGGCACTTTCCAATGTCAGTGTCTCCTCTTTGAGGTCAACGGGGGTCTGTCTTCACTAAGCCATCCTGTTCGGATACATGTTCAAGGTACGTTATCACAAATGCTTTCCTTTGTCCTATCCATGACATCACTTTGTCATTGCTCACTGAAGGTGATTTGGACACTCAAAGTCCAGTGATGGTAACGCCATTGAGTGCCAAGAGTTAGCTTCTCTCTCAATCATAACCCCCAGGATGTTGATAGGTGGGGGATTCCGTGTTGGTAATGTCAAGGTGTTGATGGTTAGATTCACTCTTGATGGTAACCCCCAAGATGTTGACAGTGGGGGGGATTTCAGGAATTTCAAGGGGCAATGGTTAGATTCTATCTCAGTAATAACCCCCAGGATGTTGATAATGGGATAGATTCAGTGATGGTA
>NC_063378.1:1142294-1168174 GCF_021869965.1 Rhincodon typus | reverse complement strand
GTAATAACCCCCAGGATGTTGATAATGGGATAGATTCAGTGATGGTAACACCATTGAACATCAAGGGGCGATGGTTAGATTGTCTCTTATTGGAGATGGTCACAGCCTGGCATTTGTGTGTCGTGAGTATTACTTGCTACTTGTCAGCCCAAGCCTAGATATTGTCCAGATCTAGCTGTATTTGGACACAGCCTGTTTCAGTATCTGAGGAGTGGCCAATAGTGCTGAACATTGTACAATCATCAGCGAACATTCCCACTTCTGACCTGACGATAGAGGAAAGGTCATGGACCACATATCAATCATGAGATTTGTAGGTGAATAGTGCTATCTTAATTTCTCTGTTTTCTCTTTATTGAATGGGAGAGTGTGGTCTCCCTACTTAAGAAAAGATATCCCATCCATAGAGAGAGTGCAGCAGCGGTTCACTTGGCTGATAACAGGAGTAGCAGGACTGTCCTGGGAGGAGAGATTGATTTGACTGGGACCTGTATTACCTAGAGTTTGGAAGGATGAGAAGGGGATCTGATTGAAACTTATAAAATTCTAAGCCAGCACACCGCCCCCTCCCACCACAGTCTTCGGAAACATCCTCCCTGAATCTACCCTGCCTACTTATTGATATATAAAATAAAACAAAGAAATGAGGATGCTGGAGATCTGAAACAAAAGCAGCAAAGCAGGTCTGTGAGGGGACCGCTTTGCAGAACACCTACGCTCGGTTCGCAACAAACAACTGCACCTCCCAGTCGCGAACCATTTCAACTCCCCCCTCCCATTCTGCAGATGACACGTTCATCCTGGGCCTCCTGCAGTGCCACAACGATGCTACCCGAAGGTTGCAGGAACAGCAACTCATATTCCGCTTGGGAACCCTGCAGCCCAATGGTATCAATGTGGATTTCACAAGCTTCAAAATCTCCCCTCCCCCTACCGCATCCCAGAACCAGCCCAGCTCGTCCCCGCCTCCCTAACCTGTCCTTCCTCCCCCCTATCCCCTCCTCCCACCTCAAGCCCCACCCCCATCTCCTACCTACTAACCTCATCCCGCCCCCTTGACCTGTCTGTCCTCCCTGGACTGACCTATCTCCTCCCTACCTCCCCACCTACACTCGCCTTTACTGGCTCCATTCCCACCTCTTTGACCTGTCTGTCTCCTCTCCACCTATCTTCTCCTCTATCCATCTTCTATCCTCCTCCCCCTCTTTTCCTATTTATTTCAGAACCCCCTTCCCCTCCCCCATTTCTGAAGAAGGGTCTAGGCCCGAAACGTCAGCCTTCCTGCTCCTCTGATGCTGCTTGGCCTGCTGTGTTCATCCAGCTCTACACCTTGTTATCTTAAAGCAGGTCTGTGTTCTGCCATCAATTTATTATGTTGTTAGGTGCAGCAATTTAAGTTTTTATTTAATGATATGCAGCAAATTTTGTTTTATCCCGCACCCTATGAATTAGCATGCTCGGTAAACTAGCAAAAGTTATAGAACAAAGAAAAACAGCACAGGAACAGGCTCTTCAGCACTCCAAGCCTGCGCCAACACATTTTGCCCTTCTATACAAAAACTATCTTCCCTTACAGGATCCATACCCTTCTAATTCCTTCCTATTCTTGTATTCGTCCAAGTGCTTCTTGAAAGCTGCTATTGTGTCTGCTCCCTCCACCTCCTCTGGCAGCACATTCCAGACATTCATCACCCTTTGCATGAAGAACCTGCTTTGCACGTCTCTTTTAAACCAACCCCTCTCCACTCTGCACCTTGAACCTCTGTCCCCTAGTAATTGAGCCCTCCACCCTGGGAAAAAGCCTCATACTTTCCACTCGATCCATGACATTCACAATCTTACAAACTTCTTTCAGGTCGCCCTTCAAACTCTTGCATTCCAGTGAAAACAAACCCAGTCTGTTCAAACTTCCTTCATAGCTAAAATCCCCCATACCAAGCAACATCCTGGTAAACATTTTCTGTCCAAAGCATCCAAGTGTGGCCTAACTAAAGTTCTATAAAGCTGCAGCATAACTCGCCTATCTTTTTCTCAATGGAGACAAGCATACCTAGGCCTTTTCTAACTATCGTATCTACCTGCGCTGCCACCTTCAGTGATCTGTGGACCTGCACACCCAGATCCCACTGCAATGTTCCTAAGGGTTCTGTCATTCACCGTATAATTTCTACCTGTACTTGACCTTCCAAACTGCATCACCTCATATTTATCTGGATTAAACTCCATCTGCCATTTTTCTGCCCATGCCTCCAACTGATCTATATCCTACTGTATCCTCTGACAATCCTCCTCACTACCCACAACTCCATCAATCTTTGTATCATCCACAAACTTACTAATTACACCAGCTATGTTTTCCTCCAAATCATTTACATATACCACGAACAGCAGAGGTCCCAGCACTGATGCATGTGGAACACCACTAGTCACAACCCTCCATTCCAAAAAGCATCCTTCCACCGCTACCCTCTGTTTCCTATAACGAAGCCAGTTCTGTATCCATCTTGCCAGCTCACCTCTGCTACATGTGAGTTCACCTTTTGTACCGGTCTGCCATGAGGGACCTTGTCAAAGGCTTTACTGAAGTCCACGTAAACAACATCAACCACTTTTCCCTCATGAATCATCTTTGTCACCTGCTCAAAAAACTTGATCAAGTTATTGAGATACGACCTTCCCCACACAAAACCATGCCGTCGATCACTAACATTTGCTTCCAAATGCGAATAGACCTTGTCCCTGTAAATCCTTTCCAATAACTTCCCTACCACCAACATGAGGCTCACAGCCATGTGATTTCCTGGATTATCCCTATTACCATTAAACAATGGCATAACATTGGCTGTTTTCCAGTACTCTGGGACCCATGGTTAAAGAGGATACAAAGATGTCTGTCAATGCTACAGCAATTTGTTTTCTTGCCTCCCTCAATTTTCTGGGATAGATCTCATCATAACCCAGGGACATGTCTACCTTAAACATTTTTTAAGACACACACCTTTTCTTCTTTAATAGCAACTTGGCTTAGAAATTCGACATTCCCTCCCCTGAGATCATCTTCCACCAATTCCTCCTCTTTGGTGAATACCAATACAAAGTATTCATTTACGACCTCACCTACCTGTTCTGGCTCCACACATATATCTCTCAAATAATGCAACATTTAGTCTATTATTCAGTCCAATTATTATAGTTTTCAAAATTTATTTACATCAATGTAAATATACTTGTTGTTCAATCAAATGGCCACATGGAATGTCAACAATTGATTCAATTTCGAGCCACTTGCGACTCAAATTTCAAGATCTACCACAATGTCTGAGTAGTCACTTGAGGGTGAGAATGAGAAGGCTGTCTGCAGTAAGTTTTATTTAAGGAAAGATTGCATTATCATTTCAGCAATTTTGCTGTAAATAAAGTATAACACTGGTGTGTATACACCCTGTACTATATTTCTATTACTTGGCATATTGATTATGTTACTACTCGTTATGGACCAGACCAGACCAAAACCTATGTTTATTTTATTTGAAGGCAAGTGTAAGGTGCTATGTTCCAGATGTGACTCTATTAGTCCACCACTAGGGTTTATGCAAAATACACTTTATTCTTACAAACAGTTAAAATACAAACAAAATGAAGAAGAATTGACATTACTTTAACTCTGTTGAACTACTTGATAAAATAACATATTATTTAAGTACTAATCATCAACTGTTCCAATATTACAGCATCCCATAAACACGCAAAGGCAAATTCAGCAAAAAAGATTTTCTGAAAAGGGTCACTGGGCCTGAAACTTTAACTCTGTTTTTTTCCCTTCACAGATGCTTCCAGACCTGCTAAGCTTTTCTAACAAGTTTGTTTTTCTTCCAGATTTTCCTCACATGTTAACTCCCTTTCAGTCCGTGAGAAAGGAACACCAAAAGAGACAATCTAGCAGCAGAGAGAGAGCTGAAGCTTTGTTCTTGCTGCAGCAGAGAAAGCTGTATCTAGCAGCTTCAACAGCCAGCTCCAAATCCCAAATGAAAACACAACCTTGGGTCTATGTGAGCCTGACTCCACCCACTCATGCTTCCTTTATTTCTAATTTTACAAAAACACATTCAAGGAGCTAAAAGCTGTTTAGCCACTGCTTCTGATGCAGACATTATGTCAGCACTGTAGTAAGACTCCTCTGTAAGAGAAACAGCACAGAACAAATCCCTCTTAGAGATACAGTACTGTCACACTCTAGATTATCCGGAATATTTGGTCAACTGGCACACTCCAGGACCCATAGGTGCCAATAATAAAAGATTTGCTGCATATTGATAAGCTGGAAGTGCCTAATGGGTTTTTTAAGGCCTGATCAAAATGATTGCAAGAAGACACATGCTTTGTTAAAAAGCAAATTTATTAGCTTAATCTAATTTAGATATAGGCGAACTAATGAGTGAATCTATTAGCTGAAACAACTTCAAACATATTCAACAAGCCTGTTTTTCGCATATTTTCCTTCAGTTGCTTTTCCACCATGTCCAAATAACCCTTAATGCTTAACCCTGAGAAGTCTTGATCAGATGGGCCAAGAAGTGACGGATGGAGTTCAATGTAGATAAATGTAAGGTGTTGCATTTTGGTAAGGGAAACTAGGGCAGGAGTTATGTAGCCAATGGTAGGGACCTTGGCTGCAGGTACAAAATTCCTTGAAAGTGGCACTGCAGATAGACAGGTGGTGAAAAAGACACTTGGTACACTTGCCTTCATTGGTTAGTTCATTGAGTATAGGAGTTGGGATGTCATGTTACAGCTGTGCAAGATATTGGTCAGGTAAATTTGGAGTAATGTGTATAGTTCTAGTCTCCCTGCTATAGGAAGGATGTTGTGAAACTAGAAAGGGTACAGAAAAAGTTTACAAGGATGTTGCTCGGACTGGAAGGCTTGAGTTATCAGGAGAAGTTGGACAGGCTGGGACTTTATTTTCCTGGAGCATAGCAAGCTGAGGGGTGACCTTCTAAAAGTTTATAAAATCATGAGGGGCATAGATAAGGTGAATAACCAAGGTCTTTTCTCAGAGGTAAGGGAGTCCAAATCCAGACGGCATAGGTTTAAGGTGAGGGGGAGGGGAAATTTAAAAGGAACCTGAGGGGCAACTTTTTCACACTGAGGGTGGTGAGTGTATGGAACGAGCTGCCAGAGGAAGTGGTAGAGGTGGGTACAATGACAACATTTAAAAGACATTTAGAGAGGTACATGAATAGGAAAGGGTTAGATGGATATGAGTCAAATGCAGGAAAATGGGGCTAGTTAAGTTGGGAAACCTGGTCAGCATGGACGAGTTGAGCCAAAGGGTCTGTTTCCATGCTGTCTGACTCTTTGACTATCATTCTAAAGTCTAAGACTGCAGCAGATGAGGTGGAGTAGGTTCAAAGGGCCAAAACCCCTGCTCCTAGTTTCTAATTGTCATTTGCAATTGTTCAATCCAGCAATTGTACAGCGTGGGGACATTTGAGGTACATCAGTGATGGACTGGCCGCTAATGGACCAGTTTGAATTGAGTGCTTGCAAAACTTGACATGTCTAGTTCAAAGATATCTTATATTTGGGTCTGCAGTCATGAAATTTGGGATCCAGGAGACGGACAGATTTCTTTGCATGATTCTCATCATTAATCATTGTTTCCCCTTTTCACCCGGTGATTTTTTTTGCGCTGTTCCACACAACAGACAAACCCTCACCGCCGATAGTGAGCACAGTGCAGGGTCCCACTGCAAGCCCGGGCAAAGAGTTTGTTATCATTACATGCAGAGGGGAGATCCGCTCCAGAGGAGGAATATTTTACTCGTACAAAAATCAGTTCGCAAATTTCACACAGCTGCATCGGGTGACTGCGCATGAGCAAAGCGTGAATTTCACCGTCAGTGTCACGGGAAAAGACACCGCAGGGAATTACAGCTGCCTGTATCAAACAGAAATCTCGGGGCATCCAATTGCTTCCACATTCAGTGAAAGTGTTGCAGTTTCCTGGAAAGGTAAAGAACAACGCAAGTCATATCAAGTTTTGATTTGATTTCATCAGATTTATTATTGTCACAACAATTTGACTGATTGATTTATTATTGTCACGTACTGAGATACAGTGAAAAATACTGTTTTGCGTGCTATCCAGGCAAATCATTACTTAAATAAATACATCAGGGTAATAGAACAGAATGCAGAATATGATGTTATCGTTACAGAGAAAGTTCAACTTTAACATCCGAGAGGTTGGTTCAAAAGTCTGATAACAGCAGGGAAGAAGCTGTTCTTGAATTTATTGGTACATGTTTCCAACCTTTTATATCTTCTGCTAGATGAAAGAGGGCGGAAGAGAGTATACAAGCAGAATTTAGGGAGTTAGGAGCCAAGTTAAAAAGTAGGACCTCAGAGGTAGTAAGTTCAGGATTGCTACCAGTGCCACGTGCTAGTCAGAGTAGAAATGAAAGATTAGGCAGGATAAATGAGTGGCTTGAGAGATGGTGCAGGAGGGAGGGCTTCAGATTTTTGGGACATTGGGACCAGTTCTGGGGGAGGTGGGACTATTTCAAATTGGATGGTCTACACCTGGGCTGGACTGGAACCAATGTCCTAGGGTCTGCTTTTGCTAACGCTGTTGGGGAGGGTTTAAACTGATGTGGCAGGGGGATGGGAACCAAATGAGGAGGTTAGTGGACAGTAAGGAGATAGTAACTAAAGCCTGTAAGGAACTAGATAATGAAGTCAGTGTGACTAAGGGGAAGAGTAGGCAGAGAGCAGATGATGAACACAGAGGGACAGGTGGTCTGAGGTGCATTTGTTTTAATGTGAGAAGTGTAGTAGATAAGGCAGATGAACCTAGGGCTGGGATTAGTACCTGGGAGTATGATGTTATTACTATTACTGAGACTTGGTTGAGGGAAGGGCAAGACTGGCGACTCTATATCCCAGGATATAGATGCTTAAGGTGGGATAGAGAGGGAGTAAAAGGGGTGGAGAAGTTGCATTACTAGTCATAAAGGATATCACAGCTATTCTGAAGGAGGGCACTATGGAGAACTCGAGCAGTGAGGCAATATGGGCAGAGCTCAGAAATAGGAAGCATGCAGTAACAATGTTGGGGCTGTACTACAGGCCTCCCAACAGCGAGCGTGAGATAGAGGCACGAATAGTAGACAGATTATGGAAAGATGTAGGAGCAACAGGGTGGTGGTGATGGGAGATTTTAATTTTCGCAACATTGACTGGGATTCACTTAGTGTTAGGGGTTTAGATGGAGCAGAATTTGTAAGGAGCATCCAAGAGGGTTTTCTAGAGCAGTATGTAAATAGTCCAACTTGGGAAGGGGTCATACTGGACCTGGTGTTAGGGAATGAGCCCAGCCAGGTGGTTGAAGTTTCAGTAGGGGATTACTTTGGGAATAGTGATCACAATTCCGTAAGTTTTAGAATACTGATGGACAAAGATGAGAGTGGTCCTAAAGGAAGAGTGCTGAATTGGGGAAAGGCTAACTATATCAAAATTCGACAGGAGCTGGGGAATGTGGATTGGGAGCAGCTGTTTGAGAGTAAATCCACATTTGATATGTGGGAGGCTTTTAAAGAGGGGTTGATTAGAGTGCAGGACAGACATGTCCCTGTGAAAATGAGGGATAGAATGGACAAGATTAGGGAACCATGGATGACAGGTGAAATTGTGAGACGAGCAAAGAGGGAAAGGGAAGCATACATAAGGTCAAGGCAACTAAAAACAGACGAAACTATGGAAGAATATCGGGAAAGTAGGACCAATCTGAAATGAGGAATTAAGAGGGCTAAAAGGGGTCATGAAATATCTTTAGCAAACAGGGTTAAGAAAAATCCCAAAGCCTTTTATTCATACATATGGAGCAAGAGGGTAACTAGAGAAAGGGTTGGCCCACTCAAGGACAAAGGAGGGAAGTTATGCGAGGAGTCAGAGAAAATGAGTGAGATTCTTAATGAGTACTTTGCATTGGTATTCACTGAGGAGAATTGCTAATGCTGTCCCCTTATTTAAGAAGGGTAGCAAGGATAATCCAGGTAATTATAGACCGGTGAGCCTGACGTCAGTGGTGGGGAAGCTGCTGGAGAAGATACTGAGGGATAGGATCTATTTACATTTGGAAGAAAATGGGCTTATTAGTGATAGGCAGCATGGTTTTGTGCAGGGAAGATCATGTCTTACCAACTTGATAGAATTCTTTGAGGAAGTGACAAAGTTGATAGATGAGGGAAGGCCATAGATGTCATATACATGGACTTCAGTAAGGTGTTTGATAAGGTTCCCCATGGTAGGCTGATAGAGAAAGTGAAGTCGCAAGGGGTCCAGGGTGTAATAGCTAGATGGATAGACAACTGGCTGGGCAACAGGAGACAGAGAACTGTAGTGGAAGGGAGTTTCTCAAAATGGAGAACTGTGACCAGTGGTGTTCCACAGGGATCCGTGTTGGGACCACTGTTGTTTGTGATATACATAAATGATCTGAAGGAAGGTATAGATGGTCTGATTAGCAAGTTCGCAGATAACACTAAGATTGGTGGAGTAGCAGATAGTGAAGGGGACTGTTGGAGAATGCAGCAGAATATAGATGGATTGGAGAGTTGGGCGGAGAAATGGCAGATGACGTTCAATCCAGGCAAATGCGAGGTGATGCATTTTGGAAGATCCAATTCAAGAGCGAACTATACGGTAAATGGAAAAGCCCCGGGGAAAATTGATACACAGAGAGATCTGGGTGTTCAGGTCCATTGTACCCTGAAGGTGGCAACGCAGGTCGATAGAGTGGTCAAGAAGGCATACGGCATGCTTTCATTCATCGGACGGGGTATTGAGTACAAGAGTTGGCAGGTCATGTTACTGTTGTATCGGACTTTGGTTCAACCACATTTGGAATACTGCGTACGGTTCTGGTCGCCACATTACCAAAAGGATGTGGATGCTTTGGAGAGGGTGCAGAGGAGGTTCACCAGGATGTTGCCTGGTATGGAGGGCACTAGCTATGAAGAGAGGTTGAGTAGATTAGGATTATTTACATTAGAAAGATGGAGGTTGAGGGGGGACCTGATTGAGGTGTACAAAATCATGAGAGGTATAGACAGGGTGGATAGCAAGAAGCTTTTTCTCAGAGTGGAGGACTCAATTACTAGGGGTCACGATTTCAAGGTGAGAGGGGAAAAGTTCTTTACCACAGAGGGTGGTGGGTGCCTGGAACGCGTTGCCAGCGGAGGTGGTAGAGGCGGGCACGATAACATCATTTAAGATGTATCTAGACAGATACACGAATGGGCAGGGAGCAGAGGGATACAGATCCTTGGAAAATAGGCGACGGGTTTAGATAGAGGATCTGGATCGGCGCAGGCTTGGAGGGCTGAAGGGCCTGTTCCTGTGCTGTAATTTTCTTTGTTCTTTGTTCTTTGTTCTATAACCTGGGTGGGAGGTGTCTTTGATTATGTTGGCTGCTTTCCCAAGCCAGCAGGAAGTATAGACAGAGTCAATGGATGGAAGGCTGGTTTGTGTGATGGACTGGGCTGTGTTCACAACGCTCTGTAATTTCTTGCAGTCTTGGGCAGAGCATTGCTGTGCCAAGCTGTTTGACATTTGGATAGGATGCTTTCTATGGTGCAAATATAAAAATTGGGAGAAGTCATTGTGGACATGTGGAATTTCCTTAGCCTTCTGAGGAAGTAGAGGCGTTGGTGTGCTTTCTTGGCCATCATGTCAACATGGATGGACAAGGACAGATTGTTGGTGATCTTCAATCCTAGGAATTTGAAGCTCTCGACCACTTCAGCACCATCGACCCAGACCAGGGTGTGTCCTCCACCACTTAGTTGTCTCTACACCTTAACATCTGATCAATCTGTATTTGTTCACAACAATTAATACAAAGAATTTCAACCTGTCACATTCTCATTTCTGTTTATATGTAGCAAGAGATCAACACTCTACTTGATATTCACAAACAACGGTAAGGATAGCTTTGCCAAATTATGTACCTTCTATGCATGGAAAGATCAAATCATTCCACAATCCATACTGAGAGTTGCCCCATCATGACAGATGTGGATGCAGAAATTAGGAACAGGAGTAGGCCATTCAGCCCCTCGAGCCTGCACCACCATTCAAGAGGATCGTGGCAGATTGGACATGCCTCATGTACAATTTCCTGCCCTTTCTCTGTAACTCTTGATTTCCCCCAGTGATCAAGAATGTATCTATCTCAGCCAATAAGGACTCTTCCCCATACACACAACTACCTATGGCAATGAGTTCAAAGACATTGTAACTGTTTAAATGTTGGCTGTCTCTACAGGAGATGTCAATGCTCCTCAATCATTTCTCTCAGCCTCTCGAGCTCCTGAACATTCCCAATCTAAACTGGGTTCTTCTCATTGCACAGAACAAAATCACACTGCGGTGACTTTGCTGCATCTCTGCCTCAGTCTCTTCGTGCTCATTCTGATGGCGGCCATCATTGTCGAACATTTTGCAAGCGGCTCACCACTAGCAGGTAAAATTGCCATTACTGCTTCTGGTTTGAAACTTCGATGTTCGCTGACACTTGCTTCTATTCTCTGGCTTGGCGCATTCACCATTATATTGGCAGACAGCTGGGCAGCTGGTTTCCTAATGCAGAACAATGCCAACAGCATGGGTTCAATTTCCACACTGGTTGAGGATACCATGAAGGACTCCATCTCATCCCTGTTTGAGGCTTAGTGACCCTCAGGTTACACCCAGTACTTTCTCTCTAACAAGACAGCAGCCCCGTGATTCACTGGGACTATGCCCTGTGCAAATATCTTTTAAACGTTGTAATTGTACCTGTATCTACCACTTCCTCTGGCAGTTCATTCCACATTTGAACCACCTGCTGTATGAAAAAGGTCTTTTTTAAATCTTTCCCCTTCCACCTTAAACCTATGCCCTCTAGTTTTGATCTCCCCTACCCTAGGGAAAAGACATTGGCTATTCACCTTATCCATGCTCCTCGTAATTTTATAAACCTGTATAACATCACCCCTCAATCTCCTATGGTCCAGTGGAAAAATTCCCAGCCTGTCCAGCCTCTTCTTATAACTCAAACACTCTAGTCCTGGTAACATCCTTGTAAATCTTTTCTGCATCCTCTCCAGTTTAATAATCTCCTTCCTATCTCAGGGTGACCAGAACTACATAAAGTATTCCAAGTGAGGCTTAGCAACAGAACCTTATACTTCCCCTCTCCAAGGCAATTCTACTGCCATTTAATACTGAAGTGCTGACATATGCTAACCAGGAGGTTATAGCCTAGTGGTATTATCACGAGATTTATTAATCCAGAAACTCAACAAATGTTCCAAGGGAACTGGGTTCACATACCACCTCAGCAAGTGGTGGAATTTGAATTCAATAAAAATGTAAAATCTGGAATTAAGAATTGAAACGTTTGTCAGTCAGTCAGCCAAAAGTCAGTGGAAAAACCCATCTGGTTCACTCATGTCCTTCAGGGAAGGAAATTGTCTGACTTAAATGTGACTCCAGACCCACAGGAATGTGAGATAGTAGGAACTGCAGATGCTGGAGAATCCGAGACAACAAGGTGCAGAGCTGGATGAACACAACAGGCCAAGCAGCACCATAGGAGCAGAAAGGCTGACGGTATCAATGTGGATTTCACAAGCTTCAAAATCTCCCCTCCCCCTACCGCATCCCAAAACCAGCCCAGCTCATCCCTGCCTCCCTAACCTGTTCTTCCACCCACCTCAAGCCGCACCCCCATCTCCTACCTACTAACCTCATCCCGCCCCCTTGACCTGTCTGTCCTCCCTGGACTGACCTATCCCCTTCCTAACTCCCCACCTACACTCACCTTTACTGGCTCCATCCCCGCCTCTTCAACCTGTCTGTTTCCTCTCCACCTATCTTCTCCTCTATCCATCTTCTATCCGCCTCCCCCACTCTCCCTATTTATTTCAGAACCCCCTTCTCCTCCCCCATTTCTGAAGAAGGGTCTAGGCCCGAAACGTCAGCCTTCCTGCTCCTATGATGCTGCTTGGCCTGCTGTGTTCATCCAGCTCTACACCTTGTTGCCACAGGAATGTGGATGACTCTCAAATTGCCTAGCAAGGAAACTAGGAACAGGTAACAAATACTGGCCATCCAGCGACACCTACATCCCACATAGTCATTTTCAGTGATTCATTCACAAGGACACCCAGATCCCTCTGTACCATAGCACTGTGAAGAGAATGTCACCTTTTTAATCTTCCAACAAAAATGGATAAATAACATCACACTTAGCCATGTCAAACTCCGTCTGCCAAATGTTGGTCCATTCACCATTCACATTCTTCTTCCAGTAAGTGACCAAAATTGTACACCACAGTTCAGATTCCAGTTAATGGTATCCCCATAGTTTGGTTAATGGGCTGATCAGTGCTGGTGATACCCACAGAATGTCAAGGGGAAATGGTTGCATTGTCTCTTATCTGGCATGGTCATTTCCTTTTGCCACTTAAATAAATATTAGCTCCAACTGCACTGGATTTCGGAAGTAAAGCAGAAGTACACTTTAGTTTGTAATACATATCCTCAAGTTCCTGCTGGTTATGTACATGGATGGCTCTAGCGGACACCCCTCTTCCTAGCTTACTCCGGACTGTCCATTTACCCATCCAATTGCAGTATATCTTATGGTTCGCAAAGTGAAGGATGGGATGACCTTTTAGAACTGAAATGAGGAGGAATTTTGACAGCCAGAGGGAGGTGAATCTGTGGAACTCATTGCTGCAGAGGGCTGTGGAGGCCAAGTCACTGAGTGTCTTTAAGACGGATGTAGAGAGATACTTGATTTGTAAGGAGATGAAGGGTTATGGGGAGAAGGCAGAAGAATGGTATTGAGAGATTAGCTGATCAAATGGTAGAGCAGACTCGATGGGTTGAATGGCCTAATTTTGCTCCTATTTCTTAATGGACTTACAGTCTTATGGCTATCTATGTGACTCCTTCCCTAATGTAACCTGCTCTACACTGAATCTGCTTATTTGCTACATGTTTGTTTGTCTTTCATTTCAAGCCAGTTCCTGCACTATGCTATAACCACAGGACATTTTTCACTATCCGTGTATGCAGTTAGATACTAATGTATCAGAGATCCATAAACTGGGCTCCATTCAGAAGATACTTTCACAATGTTTACAGGAAGCCCACATGCTAACAATTTCACATTCAGTCCATGTTAATATGATAATACACTGGGTTTTTTTTTTTTACTTTTTGCAGGAGCGAAAAAGGATCTGAGAAAACGCACTGTTCGTCTCTTCACAACAGGAGTATGATGTTTGAAGTGTGAATCGATTCACTTGCTGTTTCCAATGTGTTTTCAGAAGATGGGTTACATTTCTATGCTTTCTGTCACTCCCTGCCAATTGGTCCATACTCGTGTCTTCTGCAATGCTGCTCTCTCTCTTCCACACACGTTCAGGAGACTGCGAAGCTTCACATCCAATCATAAAGTGTATAACAGGCCCTTTAGTCCGTTGAAACTGTACTGCCAAAAACTGTTATAAATCTACAGTAATCCCACTTCCAGCCCATTGCCTGAGTTTAGTAATGTCCTTTTAGTTGAAGGACTTTATCTGGTCAAACCTAGGTGTGACTCCAAACCCGTAGCAATGTGCTTTTGTCTTCATTGCTCCTCTGGGCAATTAGGGGTGGACAACAATTGCTGGCCCAGCCAATGTTGCCCACATCCCATGACCCCATTAAAAATAAGACCATGTGTGATATCAGGTTCCATTGCCATATGATACATCCACGTATGGAACTGGGTATACAGCAGATGTCCCACCCACCTCCAGCTTTTCAAAACCCATCTTCAATGCTGATTCTCAACTTTGAAGAGCACAGCATAGTCTGTCTCACCAAGGAACTTGCCCAGGAATTTGTCAGCAACAGTGACTGGTCCAGAATGTATCGATGTCAAAGTTTGATGTTTGTACATTGCTCTCACTGTCTGTCATTGTCACATCCCACTGCTCACTCACAGATAAATCCTGCCTCTTGGTTACATTGCATATGTCAGTCTGTGCAATGAAAAGGGAGCTTAAGTAAAGGGCAATCTTCTATTGCAAGCATCAACGAGTGATGGTTTGTGGTGCAGTGTTTGAAACCCTAACCTTAGAGCTCAGAGACCTGGGTTCAATGTTCACATTTGCTTCAAAGTAGAAATGTACAGAACAGAAGTGGCCCTTCAACCCATTGAGTCTGTGTCAACTGAACAACTTGTGAATCTGCACTTGGCCCATTTCTTTGAATTTATAACATTTCAAGTTCTCATCCAAGTAGCTTTATAGAGCTGGGAGGTTTTCCACCTCAACTGCCTTCCCAGGCAGCACATTCCAGACCTCCAACAGCATCTGGGTGATTTATTTTCCCTCAAAATCCTAACTAAAGTTCATGCCCCTCACCTTGTTGTTGACGCTCGCACTAAGAGGAATAGCTGCTTCATAACCCCCCCCAGTCCATGCCCCTCATAATCGTACAAACTTCTATCGGGTCCCTCTTCAACTGCTCTAAAGAAAACAATCTGAGCTTATCCAGCTTCTCTTCATCGCTGAACTATTCCATTCCAGGCAACATCCTGGTGAAGCTTCTCTGCACCCCCTCCAGTTCAATCTCATCCTTCCTATAATGCAGAGACGGGAACTGCACGTAATACTCTAGCGATGGCCTAACCAGAACCAGCTCCAACATCACATCCTCGCTCTTATAATCAATGCCTCAACAGATGAAGATAAGTGTCCCATATGCCTTCTGAACCATCCTATTAACCTATCCTGCCTCCTTCAGGCATCTGTGGACAAACATACCAAGATCCCTATGTTCCTCTGAGCTTTCTAGTGTCCTGCCATTCACTGAGTACTCCCTTCGTCTGTTCTTTCTTCCAACATGCATCACCTCCTTTTTATCAGGGTTCAATGCCATCTGCCACTTATCTGCCCATCTGACCAATCTGCTTATATCCTCCTGCAACCTAACACCTTTCTCCTCACTCCAGCAAATCCTCATGTCATCCACAAACTTACTTATTATCTACAGCCCAGTCCACCACACAAACCAGCCTTCCATCCATTGACTCCATCTGTACTTCCGGCTACCCTGGGAAAGCAGCAAATATAATCAAAGATACCTCCCACCCTGATTGTATTCTCTTCCACTCTCTTCCATTGGGCAGAAGATGCAAAAGTTTGAAAACATGTCCCAACAGATTAAAGATCAGCTTCTTACCTGCTATTATCAGACTTCTGAACAGACCTCTCAAATTCTCTATACCTTCTATGCAGCCGTAAGACCATATTCTGCGTTCTGTTCAATTGCTCTGATGTATTTTGCATAGTATAATCTGCCTATATAGCATGCAAAACAAGATTATTCACTGTACCTCTGTACATGTGACAACAATAAATCAAATATCATCTGTCTCACATCCACATTCACATCCACATTCACATCCACATCATTTATTAATATCATAATCAAGACATGCAACTAAACGTGATTTAAGTAAGTTTTGGAGCAGGTTACTCCTTCTTGTGATCTGTGGAGCTTAGGAATGTCCTGCCCTTTAACCTTAAGTTGCTGGTTTTTGGGGGACATTTTTTAGTGGCATTTCTGACTGACATCATTTACAGCTCACTGTGAGACAGCAGGATTTCATGGCAGTTCCATAGGCACGTGACGTGAGCAGAGGGGAATAAGAAACTCTGTTCAGCACATGTCGTTTGGAATGTGGAGGAGGCCCGATCCCAGTTTTGCTAGTTCCAAACTGCCACAAGATTCTTCAGCAGCTTTCCACGGAGCCTTATGTCAGTGAAAATGAAACACCGGTCAAACAGGAGGCTTTGATAAATAACCAAGGGCAAGCAGCTGAATGATCCACATTGACAAGAGTATAAACAGGAGTTGTACTACTGTGAATGGCTGGAATTGAGCACATGTTTCTCTGTATGTTTCTATTGTACTGTCTCTCTTTCACTTTCTCTCTTGCATTTTCTCTTTCCCTGCACCACCCCAGTCCCAGGGATCATCCTAGTGAATCTTCTCTGAACTGCCTCCAATTAAATGATGTATTTCCTTAAATAAAGGGAGCAAAACTGTTCACAGTGTTCCAGTTGTGGTATCCTCAGAACATTGTACAGTTGCAATAAGTCTTACCCACTCTTATACTCCACCCCCTTGAAGTATGGACCAACATTCCATTAGCCCTTCCTAATTACCTGCTGCCCTTCTGTGCGAGCTTTCAGTGTTTTATGGCATGTATTCCCACCCCCACAAGTTTCTTTGTTTTAGTTGGCATCAGTAGCCTTGAAAATCAATTTTGTAATTCTGTTCACACACTGGTTGCCTGCATTGTAGCTGTATAGATTCTGATACATGACAAGGGTCAGTTTGGATCAATGAATGTATTCTAAAGGACCAGGTTATGGTTTCAAACCACCTCCAATGTGACACTGTAAGGCTGTAAGAGGGGAAATGCTGTTCTCAGGTACAGCCTTAATGTGTACATGTACCAATTTCCACAGAAAAAAAACACAAATAATTGTTACTTAGGGTTGGTCTGCCTTTTGCTTCCCATGACCCAACAGTTACACAAGGTGCACAGTTAGTTCCCCATTTCACTTGAATGGTAATGACTTGCGTAAGTGTAGTCTTATCACACTGGCTTAGGATGGGAAGGTGCAATCTCACACTATTACATGCATTACTCACAACACTGAATAGTTTTGAAAGATGCTTTTGACAAAAAAGTTCTGTGCTACTTTGTGCATCAGGCAGACCTCCAAAATGTCCTCATAGGCTTGTGACACTTCAGAGCCTGCCATGGTTTATTATTCTTTTAATAGCACAAGACTCACTGTAAATTTCTATATTGTTCAGATGTCATTGTCAATATTATTTTGTTTGCTCCATTTCAAAAGAAGGAATTCGCATTAATCCATTGGCCTTCCCTTGGGCATGGTTTATGTCCTAATATTGTTTGAAGTAGAATATGTGCAGTATGTGCTGACCAATTCACATCAAGCGTAAAGAAAAGAAGGAGATGGAATGAATTTGGGACTCTGCAACTTCTCTGTCTAATCAATAGGATGATTTTTGTTCTGATTGTGGATTGGAACAAACCTTACTGCCACACACTCACTCCATAACATTTATCGCTCTGTAATGAGGTTATCAGGAAGGCTAATGGAATATTGGTCTTTAATTCAAGGGGGTGGTTTATAAAAGTAGGGAAGTAGGGAAGGGTCACTGGACCTAAACATTAACGTTAATTTCTCTTCAGAGATGTTGCCAGACCTGTTGAGCTTTTCCAGCAATTTCTGTTCCTGTTTCTTATTACAACTGTACAAAGTTGTGGGGAGACCACATCTGGAACACTGTGAGCAGTTTTGTTCTCCTTATTTAAGGAAATACATAATTTAGTTGGAGGCAGAGAAGGTTCACTGGGATGACCTCTGGGATGGAGGGATTGTGTTTTGGGCAAAGGCTAAACAGGTTGCCACAGAAATAAGTGCTGGAGAAACTCAGCAGGTCTGGCTGCATCTGTATGGAGTTAAAAACAGAGTTAACATTCCAAGGCCGTAACACCGTAAGAAATAGGACTGGGAGTAGGTCATTCGACCCATCAGGCCTGTTCTGTCATTCAATAGGATCAGGACTGATCTGATATTTCTCACATTCACTTCCCTGACCTTTCCCTTGATTCCCTGACTGATCAAGAATTTATCTATCTCAGCCTTAGACATACATGAGGACTCCACAGCCCCCCTCCCTACACACAGCTCTCCATGGCAAGGAGTTCTAAAGACTCACAACCCTCTGAGAGAAGGAATTCCACCTCATCTCAGTCTTCAATGGTTCCCCTTTATTCTGACACTATGCCCTCTGGTCCTAGACTCTCCCATGAGGGGAAACATCCTCCCAGCATTGACCCTGTAAAGACCCCATATGTTTCAATGAGATTGCCTCTCATTCTTCCAAACTCCATTGAGTAGAGTCTCAACCTGTTTAAACTCTGACCTCTGTTATCCTGGCTACAGTTATATGTTGTGACGTGTCCTGTAATCTGTGACGTGAAGTTACCTGTGTTGACCACATAAGGTATGTTTTATTGTTGTCTCTAGACATACTGGCACCACTATCATTTCCAATGGAGTTTGATTTGTGGCTGGTTTCGATGTGGTATAACTATTGGGACATTCTTCACCAGTGATACACCATTAACTGGGATCGAATATTGTGATCAGGGTTTTGTTTATTCATTGGCTGAGTGCCAGAGAGGTTTCTGGAGGAAAGAGCACACTTTGAGATGAAAGTAACCAGAACAAAAGATCGTGCAAGAGTGAGCCCTCAAGACCAACATTTGAGAAGTACGTGAGCTGAAGTTATCTTCAGTGAAGACAAAGAACCACAAGGTGACATTTACAGTGAGGGCAAAGTTGGTCACTTCACTCAAATCAGACTCGTTTTTGTTTCGAGCCAAACTCATAAATTTAGAGACTCAGTGAAATATGAATTAAGTTCAAGTGAGGTAAAGTCAAATGAAGTGAGTTAAAGTTGATGTCAAGTCAGACAAAGTAAGAAGACAATGTTACAACAAGTGTGTTTTATATTGATACCTAAGGAGTTAAATAAAGAGGGGTTTGTTTAATTAAATTCTGAATCGAATCCCTCTCTGTCTACATGGCCCATGGAAATGGTCTCAAAATCAGCAACAATGTGGAATGGACAACAAATTCTGGCCTTGTCAGTGATGTCCACATCCCATCAAAGAATAAAGACAAAAGAACGCAGTGAATACAATGGAGAAACAGATTCACCAACAGTGCAAATAGAGGCCATTCAGCCCATCAAGTCAGCACTGATGGCTAACCTACCAAACATGGACACAATGGGCAAATTTATCACAGCTAATCCACCCAACGTGCCCATATTTGGACTATAGGAGGAAACCAGAGCACCCAGAGGAAACCCACACAGACATGTAGAGAATGTGCAACTTCCACATAGACAGTCAACCAAGGGTGGAATCAAACCAGGTCCTGGTGTTGTAAGATAGCAACCACTAGCCACTGTGCCACCATTCTACCCCAATTAATTTAGTGCTGTCTTTTCCTGTTAATATTTTGGAGACTTTGAGCAGATTACCCTTTAGCCTTCGAAATTCTGGAGAGAACAAAATCATGTTCCAAAGGAAGCAAGAAGCCAATTCGATTGGAAACATCAGAAGTGACCAGAACAAGAAACTGAGACATTTATATTCAGGACACCTTGTGAATGGATATTAGTTACTGTGGAAAAGTCTGGTGTTTTTGAGAATTTTCCAGAGGATTCTGGCTTTTTTTTCCTCCCTCGGGAAGTATATAAGTTTGAGATACCTTATACAATTATTATTCAGGGAAATAAGAGTTGAACCTGTAAATTTCTATTATGCTAATGATTACTATGATTTTACACAAATTACTATCTTTGACACAATTAGTAGTGGAGTTCAACGTATTCTATCATGTCCTGGTCTTAACATTGACATAAAACATGATGGAGCAGCAACAATGTACATGTACGTAAGACCATAACATACTGGGGCAGAATAAGTCCATTTGGCCCATTCGATCATGGCCAATATGTTTTCAAAGCCCATTCTCCTGCTTTCTGACTGTAACCCTTGATCCCCTTACCAATCAAGAACCTGTCTATCTCTGTCTTAAAAATACTCAATGACTTGGCCTCCACAACCCTCTGCGCAATGAGCACCCTCTGGCTAAACAAATCCCTGCTCATCTCAGTTAAAAAGAGTCATCCCTTCCCTGTGCTGTTGGAACCGTGTCTCTCCAACAAACTCAGCAAGATTTTTTTATGTGATGGTTTTCATTGCTCATATGCCTGTCCTTCCAGGTCAAGACATTGGCTTCATGCATTTGTGAAGGTTTAAATAAAAACGACAGCAAATGATTTTAGAATGCAAGTCCAGTTCTCGAAGTCAATAGCTTAAGAGTTGAAACTCAATGATAGACATGCACAAGTTTCAAAACTGGATATCTGCTTTTGCTTGTTAGTCCATTAATGTCTTTTTTTTATGTCTTTGATATTACGTCCAAATTGCATTCCTTCCAGTTTTAAATGTGCTGTAGTTCTTGCTTTTAATTCATGTGTGTAAAAATGCCAGGATTGTGAGCTTTAGACTGGTATATGAAAACATGTACTCCTTGCTGACTTTTATTCAAAACTGGGAAAGCATTGGAGACATTTAGTGAAGCCCAACAGCCTGTGCAACTGTTGTGATTATTCCCAGCATGAAATTTAAAGCAGGCCACTTTTAAAAAAAACAATTCTGTTGCAAATACCATGCGGACGAAATTGTGCAGTTAAGACACACAAATAACCCGAGAGTGTAAGCAGTGGACTGACACACTTGAATCCTTGCAGAATGAAACTGATAGGGGATTCATGCCGATCAACATACAAAGTTAATAAAAACAATCAGCATTCCTTCTCATGAGTAAACACTTTGTTCCTCAAATCTATAATAGCATATTGTACAGCATTTCAGATTTGGCAAATTATAGTGATACAAACTGAATGGGATTCAAATACATCTTATGTACATTAAACATTGCATTTTCATTTACAGTCAGTATTTGTGATCTTCAGACACTTTTGGCTTCTAACCACTGGGTAATGGTAATATTGCCATGGACCCACTATCACTCAAGAGAGATGACTTGGGGTGAGTTTAACAGGCCTCAAATGAGGGCTGAGTTGGAGAAGGGGAGAACTTCACAATAATCTCAGTTGGCTGTGGGACCTGAACCTGAGCTGTTAGTGTAATCCAGCATCACAAGCCAGCTGTCCAGCTAACTGAGCTAAATTTAGCCCCTGTGTGTAATCTAGCAGAAGGACCTTAAGGCTCTCACTTCCACACACTGCTTTTGTGCTGACTGTTCAACAATGTTGTCATTTTTTTTTGACGTTTAACAATAACCTGTCTCACTTGAACATGGGCGATAGAGATAGCATTGGGAAACCATATGAAAACTTGTATTGCCAACTCAGTTCCTGTTAATCTTACTCAATACAAACTGTGATATTCCAACCAGTCAGAAACTCAAGTCAGAAATTAAACTAACTCACAGATCTCGACGTCCAAAATATTGAGTGAGAATTTTGTCAGAAAATGTTCGCTTTTTCAATCTTACTTGCAATTGGTGAGTAGTGGGTCCTCACAGTTTGATTATTTAACTCCTCAAAGATTACTCTAAATAATAAGTGGCTTTGGAAACTCATGAATTTCTAGCTGATAAGTTTTGTCCAGTTCTGGTAAAATGAGAGTCGGCTTGTTTTTTTATGAAGAGAGATGGATCATATTGAAATGACCAGACAATTTGCAACTTTGATCAGAGAAATTAATTTAACGACTGAAGGAAGAATGCATGGTCAAGGGAAGATAAACGGACTCATTACCCAGAGGCAACGTGAGAGCGAATGTTACTCTGGGGCTAGGCTGAAGTGAATTGGATTTATAGAAACTTCTCAACAGCCAAGGAAATGTACTTGCATGATGAAGAATATTTGAACTGAGGCAGACAGGTCTCAGGGAATATTTCCAGGAGGGAAAAGGGGGAGTAAAGTGATGATAGAAATGCGTGGAAGTCATTTCTGATGTATTCACATTCCTGAATTTTGCATCAATATCACCTTAGGAGCATCAGATCAGCCATGATCCTATTGAGCGGTGGAGTAGGCTCAAGGGGCCGAATGGCCTACTCCTTCAGCAGTTTTGGAATTAGTATTATTTGCCCCATTATCCAAATCATTTATAAAAGTTGAGGAAAGCTCGCCTCCTGAGAATGATCCGTTCAATCCTCGTCTCTGCTTTTTCTCTACTGAGCAATTTCTAAATCATATGATTCATTCCACCCAGTCCTATAAGCTGTACTTAGATTTGTTGATATCCTGTGTAGGATCTTATGAAAAGCTTTCTGAAAACCTAGTTAATTCTCTGTTTCCTATTTATTGATGCTGCATGGAATGTCCTCAAAATGCTCCATCAGTTTTGTCAAGCAGGATTCCCATTTAATACACCCATGTCAGCGCTGTGCAATTTTTCCATTCTTCACTCCATGCTCGGTTACCAGATTCTCAATCATGGAGTCTAACATGTTCTCTATTGTAGTCATTAAGCTGACAAAGGTCTCCATTAACCCCTTTTCCTCACTATTTCACAGTGGCTTAGTGGTTAGCACTGCTGCCTTACAGTGCCAGGGACCTGGGTTCAATTCCATCCTCAGGAGACTGTCTGTGTGGAGTTTGCACATTCTCCCCATGTCTGCGTGGGTTTGCTCTGGTTTCCTCCCACAGTCCAAAGATGTGCAGGCTAGGTGGATTGGCCATACTAAATTGCCTATAATGTTCAGGGATGTGTAGATTAGGTGGTTTATAAGGGGGTGGGTCTGGGTGGGATGCTCTGAGTGTCAGAGTGGACTTGTTGGGCCAAAGGGCCTGTTTCCACACTGTCAGGATGATGATAATTTCTAGAATCTAGAGTTATGAAAGATAGCCAACAATGTAACAATTTTTTGTATTACCCATTTCTTCACCACGCTGGCATTAACTTCAACTGCGTGAAGATAGTTATCAAACTTCACTTCCCATATTTTTGTATCAACTACCATTTTACTCATTAAATTTATTTGTCACAACATCTCTGTAATTTCTTCAACGCCATGTAAGATGATCTGTATCATTTTCACCTGGATCATTTCCCTTAAGGGTTAAACAGGTTGGGACTCCATTCACTGGAATTTAAAAGAATGAGTGGTAATCTCATTAAAACATGTAGGATTCTTAAGGGGTTTGAAAGGGTCAATTACCAAACCATACTATTCAATCCACCCAGTTCCAAGAGATGTACTTAGATTTGTTGACATCCTGTGTGGGATCTTATGAAAAGCTTTCTGAAAAAGCCTGAGAGGATGTTTCTCCCTTATGGGAGAGTCTAGGACCAGAGGGCATTGTCTCAGAATAAAGGTGCTGAGAATAAAGAGATAGGGAGAAATTTCTACTCTTAGAGGATTTTGTAAGTATTTGGAACTCCCCATTGTACACAGCTGTGTGGGGGCAGAGCCCTTATGTATATTTATGGTTGAAACAGAAAGATTCTTGCTCCACAGCAGAATGAAGTGTTACAGTGAAAAGGCAAGAAGGTAGACCTGAGGAATGTCAGATCAGCCAAGATCCAATTGATTGGTAGAACAGGGTTGAGACGCCAAGTGGCCTATGCCTGTCCTTGTTTCTTATGGTCCCTATGGCCTTGTGCAAGGCCAACAACTGCACTTTCCTGTTCACTAGTGTAATGCTTCCTAACTTTACCTGCGATGGGTCCACATTTTCGGTTGTTTTCGAGTATATCATTAAAACCTTTACTGTCCATCTTTGTATTCATCACTTGCTTGAATTTGTATTGTTTTCCTTCTCCTTAACAGTTTTTTGTTTTTTTTTTCCCACTGGGCCCTAAATTACTACCAATATCTGGCTTCTCTGGTATTCTTAGGAAGGGTCACCGGACCCAAAACGTTAACTCTGTTTTCTCCTTCACAAATACTGCCAGACCTGCTGAGCTTTTCCAGCAACTTTGATTTTGTTTCTGGCTTCTCAATGTTTCTGGTAGTCTGATAATCCATTCAACTCATGAAATTTAGATATCTTTCGTAAACCTTGGTAGATCCACCATTCCAGTTTGGATGTTTGTACATTAAAGGAATGAGCTTTTGTTGTGAACCTTAAGTTTATAAATTTGCTTCTCTCCTATTGATTATTTTTGTTTATTTTCAAACTTGGCTCCAACCAACATGTCCTTGGATATCTATATTTGCCTTTATTCAGCTTTAAGATGAATGATGCACATTCAATTTAAAATAAAATTCTGAGACATTATGGTGATTATTTCCCATAGATTTATCTAAATAACATATGTTAATTAACTCTTTCTCATTACAAAATATTAAATCCAACCTGGTCTAATCCCAGATTGATGCCACAATATACGAGTCCAGGAAAACAACTTCTACACACTCCAGGAATTCATCCTCCAATACATTAATGCTGACTTCATTCAGTCTACATGCAAATTGAAATTTCTCATTCTTACTTTATTACCCACATTAAATGCATCACTCATTTCCTAATTGTAGCATGCCCAAATTTTGTATTATAAGTTTGGTGGTCTATAAATATTTCACACCAATGATTGTTTCCCCTTGCTGTTTTATGTCTGAACCCAAAATGATTAACACCTTTTTGCTTCAGTCATAGTTCCTCAAGCTAATACATTGATGTTTTCCTTATTTTGTGAGCTTTTGTCCCTTTTGTTTTTGTCTGTTCCTTCTTAATGCAGACTGTCCTAGGAGAGTTGTGATGAGATAGGTACGTACAATGTTATACTAAAATTATTTATAATCAGCTCTTGACCTCAAAACCTGAAGACTTCTGGTTTGTGCGTCCAAGGCATTCAAATCAACATGTTATCAAAACTGTCTGAAGGAATGCCTGTTGCAACTCAACTTGAAGCATCTTTAACTAGCATCCACCAATTTATACTATGTTCCCCTAACTTGCAAAAATATTATACTCCCTTCTCACATCCCCACCATCCAAATGTGTCACTACAGAAATTTGCATCTATGTCTGTCTCTAGATTTGTAAAAATGAAAACATTAATATTCATCAATTCCTTTATCATTTCCCATTAGTTCACTTCCACAAGCTGATCAAAATGCAGGACATCTGTAAGTAAGAGAATTTAAAATACAATTGAATTCATTGACATAAAATAAACTTTGTTAATGCTTTTCACTCGGTTATCAGATCAATTGGTTAGAAACAGCTTAAACAAGGCTACTGCAGAATTTGTGTACACCTTTAGAGACATTATTGTGAAAGTTAATCTTCTCACATCTCTTTTCTTCTGTCTATCATGAAGTGCCACAGATTGGCTGATTATATTTCCCAGCAGTATACATAACTAATAGTGTGAGAATTACAATGTTTAAAATGACTGAGGTTGCATTATCAGGTCCTGTTGTTTGAAACTTCATAAAAATGTGATGACCACCAGAAGATTAATAAAAATATTATAAACATTAGAGTCGAACAGTCCTAGAGATCTACAACGCAGCCAAAGACCCTTCAGCTCCTCAGATCTGCTCCAGTCAAAAAAAGTACCTCACTATTCTCTAAACCTATTTTCCCAGCACTTGGCCCATATGCAAGTGCATATCTTAATCCTTTTTCAATGTGATGAGGGTTTCTGCCTCTCCCACCCTTAAAGGCAGGGAGTTCCAGATTCCTCATCACCCTCTGGGTGAAAACATTGTTCCTCCTGCCCCTTACCTTCAATCTATGCCCTATCTTGGTCATTGATTCCTCCATTAAGGAGGAAATATTTCTTCCTGTCTACCCTATTTATGCCCCTCATCATTTTATACACCTTAATTATATCCCCCCTCAATGTCCTTTGCTTAAAGGAAATCAACCCCAGTCTGTCCAATCCCTCTGCAACTCTCCAGCCCCTAAGGCAACATCCTGGTAAGTCTTCCTCTGCACCCTCTCCCAGTGCCTCCGATAATGTGGATTCTAGAACTGCCACACAATACTCTCACTGTGTGGCCTAACCAACATTTTATACAGTCCCAGTATCACCTTCCTGCTCTCAAACTCTCTTTCAAAAAAGCAAGTATCCCCATAGATAGTAGGAACTGCAGATGCTGGAGAATCCGAGACAACAAGGTGCAGGGCTGGATGAACACAGCAGGCCAAGCAGCATC